>NW_021703780.1:13092996-13296183 GCF_005190385.1 Monodon monoceros
AGTCAGCCATAAAAAGAAATGAAATTGAGTTATTTGTAGTGAGGTGGCTGCACCTAGAGACTGTCATACAGAGTGAATTAAGTCAGAAAGAGAAAAACAAATACCGTATGCTAACACATATATATGGAATCTAAAAAAAAGTTTCTGAAGAACCTAGGGGCAGGACAGGAATAAAGACGCAGATGTAGAGAATGGACTTGAGGACATGGGGAGGGGGAAGGGTAAGCTGGAACGAAGTGAGAGAGTGGTATGGAGATATATCCACTACCAAATGTAAAACAGATAGCTAGTGGGAAGCAGCCGCATAGCACAGGGAGATCAGCTCCGTGCTTTGTGACCATCTGGAGGGGTGGCATAGGGATGGTGGGAGGGAGATGCAAGAGGGAGGAGATATGGGGATATATGTATACGAACAGCTGACTCACTTTGTTATACAGCAGAAACTAACACACCATTGTAAAGCAATTGTACTTTAATAAAGATGCTAAAAAAAAAAAACTGCAAAGGACTTGATTGACATTTCTCCAAAGAAGATATACAAATGGCTAACAAATTCCTGAAAAGATGCTCAATATCACTGATCATAAAGGAAATTCAAATCAAAGCCATAGTGAGATACCACCTCACATCCATCCATCCTTCATGATGGCCACTACTAAAAAAAATTACAACAGTAAATAGCAAATGTTGGCAAGGATGTGGAGAAACTGGAACCCTTGTGCACTGTTGGTGGGAATGCAAAATGATGCAGGTGCTGTGGAAAACAGTATTGCATTTCCTCAAAATATTAAGAGTAGAATTACCATATGATCCAGCAATTCTACTTCTAGGTATATACCCAAAGGAACTGAAATCAGGGTCTCAATGAGATATTTCTACACCCATATTTATAGCAGCATTATTTACAATAGCCAAAAGGTAGAAGCAACCCAAGTGTCTATTGACAGATGAATGAATAAACAAAATATGGCATACACATACAACGGAATATTATTCAGTCTTATAAAAAGGAAGGAAATTCTGCCACACATTACAACATGGATGAAACTTGAAGACATTATGCTAAGTGAAAAAAGCCAGTCACAAAAAGACAAATACTTTATGATTTCACATATATAGGGTACTTACAAGAGATAAGGGGCTGCAGGGAGGGGCAAAGAGGGAGTTATTTTGTGGGTATCGAGTTTCAGTTTTTCAAGATGAAAAAAGTTCTGGAGATTGACTGTACAACAATGTGATCTGTTCAATTAAAAACAGTTAAGATGGTAAGTTTTATGTGCATTTTACCACAATAAAAATTTTTTTTAAATTTTTTTAAAGGAATATGTAACTCAAGATAGATTATCATGAGTTGAAATTAATGTCAGTTTTCTAGTCTATATCTACATGTAACATATCTAGAAACAAGAATCTAATTTTATAGAAAAGACAATTTTACAGATTGCCAGTGACTACCAAAGTGGAATTTTAAAAATAATTGCAACTGAAAGGGAAATGTGAATATTTTGAATTTGAATTATAAAATACACTATTTAGGGCAAAGGTAGGGAATCATTTTATTGAGAGCTACAGACCCAGAAGGGAAGATAAGGACCACGCAGAAATAAAATCAACCTAATTTTCTTAAGTGGAGGGTTTTTTTTAAGGAGAGCCATTAAAATGTTTTATTTTATTCAAGTGAAGTTAAGCAACAAGATTTCACACAACGTGTGCTGATGTATATATACTTTTCCCAGCTCTCCATTGTGACTAAAGATGTATAAAGAAAGAGAAAATAAGGAAGGAAGGCAGATGACATGGAAGCAGAGGGTTCTGAGAGGCTAGCTGAGCTGCTCTTAATGTCTCTTATCAATATTCAGAATTTAACGGGGACCCTAGCCAGCACGCTAGCCCCAAACGACAAAGGCCACAAAGGCTCCTAAGTTCAAGTTTCAGCTGGGAAGTCCTTCCCTTTCTTGGCCTCCCTTCAGGTGCTTTGCGCACACAGAGAAATTACTTATAAAACCTTGAAACAGAACATTTCTCTCCCTTGCCCCACCTCCTTTTTTAGGAGCTACTGGCTAGGATACTGGTTATGTGAAGGGCTATAACCTATTGTTTCCTGGCCTCAGAATGGCAACTAGCGACTTCATCAGTGAAAAGGGATCTGGTTTCACTGCAGTGACTGGAATTACTTTGACAGGCCCTGCTGAGGTGCAACTCGGTGACTCCGCAGACAGGATTTCCTGGGGAGGATGGCAGCTGTTAGTCCCATGGCCACTGCGGAGAACTGTCCCAGAGCAGGCTGCGCTGTTGCTCCTGTGATATTGTGCTTGCCTTGCTAACACCCAAGACCTCTTTGTCTCAGCTCCCGGTGGGAAGGGTCGAATGTTAACGCACGGGGTCTTTCAGTTCTGACAGGCGGCCCACCACACTCCCGCCCTAACTGGTCTTTCCTGTCACACACAGGACTGAACAACCTTTGGAATCAACAAAGGGGCAATAATAACAATAAGACCTTGTGTTCATGTGATGTCTGCATGCTCTGTATAACAGTCATGTAATTTATACCATCTTATACAATCTTATTTGAGAACAACGGCAACACAAGTTTGACAGGGTCAGTATCTTTCCCATTTCATGGAAAAAACTGTAAAAGGAGGCTCAAAGTGGGGCACAAAATGCCAGTAATGTCCTCAAGCCCACCCAGTGAGTTAGTTACAGTGTAGGGGCTAGAACTCTGTTCTCTGGACTCTACTCCAAAGCTTATCAGAAGCACAAGCCCAAGAGAATTTTGTGGCATTTCCTTTACCAACATTAAAAGAGTTACAATGTACATTAGAAAACAGCTCCATATCATGAAAGGACCACTTGGCCACTAGGCCTTAATTACAACTATTTTCTCCACTCCTATCCTGTATGAAACTGGTTATAGGGTCTTTAGCTGCTACACCAAATTTTAGCGGTTCTATGTTGTGTTGAGAAACCAACATCCAGGATCTGAGCTGGGTCTCTGATCCCCCAGCAGACCCACTGGTTCCTGAGTGACATCTCTCCCTTTTCTCCTAATACAGACTCCTTAGTTTTTCCTGGTAACAAGGAAAAATTTGAATGGCGTATGCAGTATTTGATGGCCAACTGTGTCTCAAAAATAGGGTTGCCATATTTAGCAAATAAAAATACAGAATACTCAGTTAAATGTGAATTTCAGACAAACTACAATTAATTTTTAAGTAAGAGTACGTCCTAAGTATTGTATTTTATCTGGCAACCCTACTCATAAACGAATAAGAAAGAGATATTTTGACTTGCTTGGCTGCATTTGACAGCCATCTAATATTCTCCAGATTTTATTTCCAGGGAATACCTCTTATTTTAAAAATATGTATTTTTTGTCATCTTAACTCTAATAAGGCACTTCTAAGTTTCAGATAATTAAATTGAAATGGAAACTCTGATCTCTTTGTGAATTTGGGTTCCAGTTTGTAAAAGATGATCTCTTCTACATTCGAATTAATTGAATATTGAATTAGAGGAGTCTAGTTAATTCATCAAGAGAAATTTAATTTCATTGTTGACTTGAAACATCTGAGTCCTCAAGCAAGTGCTCTAAATTCACCTAAGATGAAAACTTACAGCAGAAAAGGGAAAAATGAAACTGCCTATTTGTGAGATTAAGATGGACAGAACTGTCTGCTGTTTACATAATTAAATGAGATGTATGTGATCATCTCCATGGTAACAGGTCACAGGGAGACATTCAGAGTAGGGGGAGATCAAAGGTTTGGTTTAATAGAAGGTTTGCTTATGGAGATATTAAAAAATCAAACAAAACTGTAATGTCTGTAACATAAGGGATGAAAGTTAATACATATCCAGCGTAGTGTAACATGGCTTTAATAGTGCTAATCAATCGAAACCTGCATTTTTCTTGAAATGTAAGGTTGAGAAAAGTGCAGAAGGATCCTGGCAAGTTATAGGAGTGCCTGAAAGATTAAAGAACTTCTTTAAAACCTGGTGTTTTATGTCAAGTGCAGTTGTCAGCTCTGGCTCAATTGTATCCATCCTCACTGCACTGTGATTCATGTGGACAGACATATTTTATTGCTTTGTACCCGGCTATAACCTTATGCAGCATTAGAATGTCAAATTCAAGTTCACTTCACTCCAAGTTAGGAAAGCACAGTGGATATTTATGAAGCACAATGGAACTCCACTTCTGGGAAATGAATCAATAAAGCTGTGTAGCCAGTGGAGATGGAGGGCTATGACTGGGCCATCTCCACGGTCACAGCGATTCACTGATTCAAGTCAACAAATATTCAGTGAGGGTCCTCTAGGTGTCAGGCACTATTCTAGGCACTGGGACTTGTCAATTAAAACAAAACAGATTTTAAAATTCCCACCTTAATGGGAGGATTATAGTCTAGTAAGGGGAGACTAACAATCAAGGCCATTCATTTGTTTGTTCCATAAGCAAATATTCATTGAACCCCTGTGTGCCAGGCACTGTTGTGGACACTGGGATATACTAAACAAAACAGACAATGATCCCTGTTTCATGGAACTTGCATTCTAGTGGGAGGAGCCAGACAATAAACAAATTAGTAAATTATATGTTAGGAGATGGTACACGCTAAGGGAAAAAATAGAGCAGGGTAAGGGGAAATAGGAATTTTTTTGGGGGGGCGATGAGTAGTACAATTTTAGATGGAGTAGCCAGGGATGGCCTCGCTGACAAGGGAACATTTGAGTAGAGACCTTAGGGAGTGATGGAGGGAGCCACGAGGCTTCTGGGACCCAAGCGTCCTTTGGCTGGGGGCAGGCATGTAATCCAAGGCAGGCTGATCACAGTGTCTCTCTGGGATTTTTCAACCAGAGCTGACCAAAACCTACCATTTTTCCTCTGCTTCCAAAGCTGTAGAGAGGGAAGCCTGGAGCTGCTTAAAGTGCCCTTGTTCATGAGGAAATAATGATGGAGTACAGAGAAAGAGGGGAAAGAAATGGAGAAGGTGGTCACAGGGGGGCTAGAGACCCTGGTTCATGTGAGCCTTGGGGCCAACCCCCTCCTGTCCCTTCAGCAGCTGGACTTCGTGAGCCAACGTTTTCCTTCTTTGGCTTAGGCTAACCCCAGTTGGGTTTCTGTGACTTTCGAGCAGACAGTGTGACCACACGCAAGGGAGCCAAGTGGCCATTCTGGAGCAGAGGCCCGGGGGTACCATCAGCATTTGCTGGAGGTAAGTCACCCAAGAGCACCAATTCTTGACGGCAGGTGCCTTGTGCAGGAAAACTGAGCTATCAGGGGCCCTTGCCAGAGTAATGTGTCCCAGACGTTTACCACTTAGGGCTTGTAAATCTTCAGGAAAAATTTTAAAAAGTAAGTTGGGCTGGCAACTTTTTCTTTGGTCAAGCGAGGGCATGAGAGAATAAACAAATACACCAGCTACCAACCACTTTCACCATCAGTTCATACAGGATGGGGGCATCTTCGAACCCCAAAGGGGGAGCACAGAGTCCAGAATAAAGGATGGCATTGTGAATGGAATAAAATAGTGCTGTGAAAGACCCACTTTATCTTCCTTGTTTCACAAGGGGCTGGAGAAAGCTCCTCAAAGACCAGCCTCAGTGATTGGGAACTACTGCCCTAGAGCACATAGGAGTTAAAATTTCAAGGAAGAAACCAAGACTAAAGGGCCAGGTTACTCTTCCCAATGAGGTGATTTGTTTTATTAGACACTAAATCCCATGGGTGAAAAGGTTTTGTTGCTGGCCTTGCCTTGAGCGAAGGTAGAATATTGACCTTTTATCATTGGAGAGAGAGAGAGAACATAGGGTTTTGCTATCTTGGGATACTTGTTCCCCAAGGCTGGCCTTTTAGGAGTTTGCTCAGCCTGCGTGAGGAGGTAGTCCAACCCTGGTGAACTTTATATAACCTTTCACACTGGTCCCTAGGCCTTGGATAATCTCTAATAGCTATGCTGTGTTACTTCCTTAGAATTTTCCTTTTCTCTAGGATGGTTGTTTTTCTGAGCACTGCCTTGTGCTGGCCCAGATGTTGGCAAAGTTTTTCTGTAAAGCACCACATAGTAAATGTTTCAGGCTTTGTGGGTCACACAGTCTTTATTGCAGCTACTCCACTCTGTTGATGTTGTGCAAAAGCAGCCATAGAGGATATGTAAACAAATGGGCAGGGCTGTGTTTCAGTAAAACTTTATTAACAAAAACGGATGGAGAGCCAGATTTGGTCCACAGGCCGTTGTTTGCTGACTTGTGCTTAGACCCTGTTTCAAAAGTACGATTTAACCCTCTCTTTTTGTTAAAGATGCTGATGAAGTTTGTTGCCTTTACCCAGGGGTAGAGGGAGTGGGGACTAACTGTTGTACTCTTACTAATATCCTAGAACCTGGACTTCCCTTCTGCCTTACTACTAGGACCTTACACCATATTTATTCTCTGTAAAACAGAACCCCGGGCTTCCCTGGTGGCGCAGTGGTTGAGAGTCCGCCTGTCGATGCAGGGGACATGGATTCGTGCCCCGGTCCGGGAGGATCCCACATGCCGCGGAGCGGCTGGGCCTGTGAGCCATGGCCGCTGAGCTGCGTGTCCGGAGCCTGTGCTCCGCAAGGGGAGAGGCCACAACAGTGAGAGGCCCGTGTACCGCAAAAACAAAACAAAACAAAACAGAACCCCAATATTTTCATTATGTGGTGTTTTCTTATGAACTTATTTGCAAATGCTTTGACTGATAAGGGAGTAATATCCAACATATATAAACAGTTCATACAACTCAATATCAAAAGAGCAAACAACCCAAATAAAAAATGGGCAGAAGAGCTGAAGAGACATCTTTCCAAAGAGGAAATGCAGATGACCAACACATACTTGAAAAGATGCTCAACTTTGCTACTCATCAGGGAAATGTAAATCAAAACCACAATGAGATATCACCACACACCTGTCAGAATGGCGGTCATCAATAAGAACCAGATAACAAATGTTGGCGAGGATGTGAAAGAAAGGGAGCCCTCGTGCACTGTTGGTGGAAATGTAAACTAGTGAATGTAACAAAAAAGAAGCAGACTCATAGACATAGAGAACAAACCAGTTGTTACCAGTGGGGGAAGAGGGGCAACATAGGAGTGGGGGAGTGGGAGGTGCAAACTACTGGGTGTAAGGTAGGCTTAAGGATGTATTGTACAACACAGGGAATATAACCAATAATCTGTAATAACTCTAAATGGAAAGTAATCTTTAAAAATTGTATAAATTTTTTAAAAATTAAAGATAAATGATTTCTTACACCAGGAAACAAATTAAATGTTCTACCCAACGTAAAAATTTTTTTAAATAAATAAATTAATTAAATGTTCTTGTTACAGATTGAATTTATACCACCCCCAACCCCCAATTTATGTGTTGAAGTCCTAACCCTCAGTGCCTCAGAATGTGACCTTATTTGGAAATAGGTCTATTGCAGATATAACTAGCTAAGTTAAAACAAGGTGATACTTGAGTAGGTTAGACCCTAATTCAGTATGACAGGTGTCCTTATGAAAAGGGAAAATTTAGACACAGATACACATACTGGGAAGTGCCATGTGAAGACTGGAGTTATGCTGCATAAGCCAAGGAACTATCAGAAGCTCGGAGATCTGGAATAGATTCTTCCCTGGTGCCTTCAGAGGGAGCATGGCCCTGCCAGTACCTTGATCTCAGACTTCCAGCCTCCGGAACTGTGAGAGAATAAATGTCTATGGTTTAAGGCACTCTCTGTGTGGTACTTTGTAAAGGCAGCCCTGGGGAATGAAAAAGGGTGACCCAATGTAGACCAATCATGGATCTCACCTCTCATAATGGACATGTCAGTAACAACAAGATAGAAAGTGGGCATTCCTAAAGAGTGTCACCTGAGATTATAGACTGAAAAAGAGTTGTTGATGTTTTCCTGGGTTGATCCAGCTTTATAAGGAGATGGTGTCTGGGCCTCATTGGGAAGGAGCACAAGGCCAGATGCCAGGGCACTTGGAAGGGCCCACCGTCCACATGGGTGACATACTAGGCCTCCCTGGGAGAGCACTGCGCTGCAGGGCTGCTGCTGCCTCTTCCTCGTGTGTTCAGGTCACCTAGTTTCCATCAGTTCCTCTGCCTTGCTGGCTTGGGCTTTTTTCTTTGACTCTTAGGTATTTTTTTTTGGTATTATTTAAAATTCCCTATTTCCCGCTGATATCAAGATACACAGAAGTAGTCCAAAATCTGGTGGAGTGAGCTTAAATGTGAGTCACACGATCCAATTTATTTTTAAAATCTAACAGATTTTTGGTCTCTCTCAGCTGAAGGCATGTATTCTTCACATGAGCTTTCTGCCCAGATCATGGGAAGGAGAGACTTTCTCAGGTTTATCTTTCCTTAAAACACGTACCAGGGATACATCCTTCAAGGGTAAAATTCTGCTCTTCCTTTAAGCCTTGCTGGACAATTTCCTGGCAGCCACCAGAATTCCAAACACTAATGACTATTCCAAAATAGGAATACAACAGCTCTACAGATAGGTAAGCCAGTAGAACTGACACACCATTGTCATTCTTCTATTCCACAAGTTTTGACTGAACTTCAAATATAGACCCTACTGTTCCCACCACCATTTTGTAGGCATTCCAAAAGGTATGGGAAAAGGTGCTTGACATCACTAATCATTAGAGAAATGCAAATCAAAACTACAATGAGGTGTCACCTCACACCAGTCAGAATGGCCATCATCAAAAAATCTACAAACAATAAATGCTGGAGAGGGTGTGGAGAAAAGGGAACCCTCTTGCACTGCTGGTGGGAATGTAAATTGATACAGCCACTATGGAGAACAGTATGGAGCTTCCTTAAAAAACTAAAAATAGAACCACCATATGACCCAGCAATCCCACTACTGGGCATATACCCTGAGAAAACCATAATTCAAAGAGTCATGTACCACAACGTTCATTGCAGCTCTATTTACAATAGCCGGGACATGGAAGCAACCTAAGTGTCCATCGACAGATGAGTGGATAAAGATGTGGCAGATATATACAATGGAATATTAGTCAGCCATAAAAAGAAATGAAATTGAGTTATTTGTAGTGAGGTGGATGGGCCTAGAGACTGTCATACAGAGTGAATTAAGTCAGAAAGAGAAAAGTAAATACCGTATGCTAACCCATATGTATGGAGTCTAAAAAAAAAAAAAAAAAAGGTTCCAAAGAATCTAGGGGCAGGACAGGAATGCAGACGTAGAGAATGGACTTGAGGACACGGGGAGGGGGAAGGGTAAGCTGGGACGAAGTGAGAGAGTGGCATGGACATATATACACTACCAGATGTAAAATAGATAGCTAGTGGGAAGCAGCCGCATAGCACAGGGAGATCAGCTCGGTGCTTTGTGACCACCTAGAGGGGTGGGATAGGGAGGGTGGGAGGGAGATTGCAAGAGGGAGGAGATACAGGGATATATATATACATATGGCTGACTCACTTTGTTATACAGCAGAAACTAACACACCATTGTAAAACAATTATACTCCAATGAAGATGTTAAAAAAAAAGGATGTGTTTGCCAATGTTTACAACGCCAGCTGTAAAAGAGGCCAAGGGTTCAACAGACACTTGGCATTGATCTTTTCAAATGTCACCTCAGCTCCGCACAGTCCACTAGGATCTTTGTAAAAGGATGTTCTGTCACACGTTCAGCATCACGGCCTTAACCTTATCTTACTTCATCAGTTTTCCCATTTCCCCCTCCTCGTTTTTCACCAAGCTCTCTGGCTCTGACACCTGCCCATCTCAAGACTTGACTGGAAAGTACATGGAACTGCCCATTGCTGCTCTCCCTCCAACACACTTTCTGTGCCCCTTGGTCCTGTTCTGGTTCCCCTTCACTAGCAGCCCCCCTGAAGTCCACCCCATTTAGGCATCATTAATGGTACTTCATAATATGTTCTTATTCTTCCTTCCTCTACCTTCTAAACCCTCCAACCCCAAGACCCACTTCTGTAGACATGTGCTCCTTGGGAGCTCTGAGAAAGAGGAGGAAGCACTACCAGTGGAATAAGGACGATGGCACCGGGCTTGGCAGTCGGGCAGAGGCGGCTTCCTAACATTTAATTGCTTAAACCAGTGGTGAAAGCTTCTGCTTTGGGATCAGCATTCCAGACAGCACACTGATTAGACAAATGGCTACCCTTGCCTAGTGTACACAAACCTGCTATTTGGTGGGTACTCAGTAATGGTGGCTATCATTGGTATTATTATCATCTCTCTGTTAGAAGCTGACTGATAAATCAGGTCATGTGTACCCTAAAGCTCATGGAAAAATGTCTCTTCTGATACTCTTAACAATTTGAATTTGCCACTGGCTTAGTGACCCTAAAATCTACCATTATTTTGAACTGTGTTGGGTTCTATGATTAAAGAGAAATTTGAGACCGTAATCTCTGCCCCCAAACATTATAATCCATTTGAATAGAAGATAGATGATACTTTACTTGATGAAAGGGTGGACTCAGAGTCAGGAAGCCCGGGCTGTAATCTCAGCTCTGCCATTAACAAATGATGCAATATTTATCAAATTGTTATTGGATTTGCTTCAGTTTTCTCAGCTATATAATAGAGGTAGTTGGACTAGCTATTCTCTGAAGAATTTTCCAGCAACAACAATCATTCATAGATCCGTACAATAGATTAATCTGTTTTGGGTGCTGGAGATACAAAAGTAAACAAAATAGACAAAGCCCTGACCTCATGGAGGTTACATTCCAATGTAAGAGACAGAAGGTAAATATAACATGTAAGAAAACATCTAGTATGCCAAATGGTGAAAAAGGCAGAGGAGAAAACACAGCTGGAATGGGGAAAAGAAAGTCTAGTACAGGTTGGGGAGTTGACTGTAATTTTGAATGGTGAAGGCCTCACAGAGAAGGTGACATTTCATCAAGTCCTTAACAGGCTGAAAGGAATCCAGCCATGTGGCTCTTGTGGGACATGCCTTCCAGGTAAATGAAACAGGAGGATGTTCTGGAAGGAGCACACCTGGCATGGGTTAAAGAATAGACAGAAGATTAGTGTCACTGGAGCAAAGTGAAAGGAGGGGAGAGGAAGAGAGGAAGTGGGAGAAGTGATGGTGGGGAGCCCAGATCAAAGGGCCTTGAGGTCACTGTACAGATTCTAGATTTTGCTCTCATTGAAATGACAGCCACAGATGGGTCGAGCAGAGGACTGATGTGGTCTGGCTTATGTTCTAAAAGAATCCCTCTGGCCACTGTGTGGAGAGTAGTCTGCAGGCGAGCAAAGACAGAGCAGTAGTCAAGATGAGACCTCATTGTGGCTTGGGCCAGGGAAAGGGCCATGGAGCTGGAATAAGTCAGGATGTATTTTGAAGGTAGAGCTGGCAGGATTTGCTATTGGATTGGGTATGAATCAAAGAGATGAGTCAAGGACAGATGCAGAGTTCCTGGCCTTGGTCTGAGCAATGGGAAGGACTTAGTTGACATTGAGTGAGATGGGAAATACTGTAGATGGAGCAAGTCTGTGGGAGAAGATCAGGAATTTGATTGTGGGAAAGTTACATTTCAGATCCCTGTTGGGCATCCCAGTAAGCTGCTTGACATATGATTCTGGAGTCCAGGAGAGAGAGAGCTAAATCTTGAAGTTGTCAGTTTATAGCTGGTATTTACAGCCGTGAGATTGGATGTAAGCACCAAGGGAATGACTGTAAATGGAGAAGAAAAGAAGCCCAAGTCCAAGTCCTAGGGTATCTGATGGTAAAGGGTCAGGAAGATGAGAAACCAGCAAAGGTTCCCAAGCAGTGGTGACCCATGTGGTAGAAGGAAATACAGGAGAGTGTGGTGTCCTCTTAGAAGCCAGGTGTACAAACTATTCTAAGGAATCTATAATTCTAGGACATAAAACCATCTGAAGAAATGAGTAAATGGTCATCATAGGTTCATGCACAGGCAATTAGAATCCATTGCTCCCTTAAGTTCCTGTGAGCCCAGGGCAGGGCTGGTCTTAGTCTCCAGCCCTGGAGAGGATCTGGGCTGGGGAGGTGGGAAGGAGGGTCTGCATAGAAGTTGTTTATGGATTTATCCTTCAGCCTTTTCTAAGCAGGTTATAACTGGGACTGACAGAGTGTGGTCCTACGATGAGGTATGAGTCAGACAGCAGAACAGAATTTGATGAAAGAAACAAATTTTCATTTTGGATCAAAATTCTTCTCCACCTCAAGGTACTAATGCTTTATTCCTGTGCTTTTTTACCCACACCGTTAATTATTTCTTGATCAAAAACATGCGTCTGGGGCTTCCCTGGGGGCGCAGTGGTTGAGAGTCTGCCTGCCGATGCAGGGGTCATGGGTTTGTGTCCCAGTCCGGGAGGATCCCACATGCCGCGGAGCGGCTGGGCCCGTGAGTCGTGGCCGCTGAGCCTGCGCGTCCAGAGCATGTGCTCCGCAATGGGAGAGGCCACAGCAGTGAGACGCCCGCGTACCGCTAAAAAAAAAAAAAAAATGCGTCTGGATAATACCTAGGAGGGTCAGCTGTTCCCCAAATTCTTTTGAACCGCTGAATTTCAAGTTCTGAAAGTTGCATCTCCTAGAAGAACATCTGAAGATGAAAGTCAGACTCTCTCCCCCTCAGCAATGAATTATGTGGACCTCTCTTATTATTCCTTCATTTTTAAGAAATGGAAACACTTTCACAATGTTTAATGGGCTCTTCACATGTTATTTCACGCACCATTAACATAACTGGATAATAAAATTGATGTTTAAAATACCCTGCTTGTCCCATGTAAGGTGAGAATATGCAGTGACTGTGATTAACCCATGACAGAAGAGGGCAGGTGCAAACAAGAACAGTTCTGAAGCTCAGGACGTGAGTGCCCTGCCGGCCCACTGGGGAGAAAATAATAGTGAGAATAATTATCATTTTATGGTCTATGTCCATTCCCTTATTCAGTCTCCATATAAATCATATAAGGAAATACTGTCCCATTTTCTTGCAGAGGAACCTCAGATTAAGTAGATTACTTGGATTCCCTGTCAGAAGGGGTGTATTATGCACTGAATTGTGTTCCCCCTTCAACAACATTCATATGATGAAGTCCTAACCCCCGGTGCCTTCAAGTGTGCTTGTATTTGGAGGTGCAGTTTGCAGAGCAAGTTGTCCTTCCACGGGAGAAGAGAAAAGACACGCAGGAAGAGAGGGTACGGGTGCAGCCTCCAGACCAGGGAGATGAAAGATAAAACTGCCCTGTGATATCGGTTTTCTGGGAGGCCCTGCTCTGCTTCCTGCCCTTAGATTCAGGCAGGGTCTCTGTATCCTTCCAACAATCCCCTTCATTCTGCCTGGACTGAGTGGATTTGTCTTCCTTGCAACCAAGCAGTTGCTCACCAAATCAGTCTCCAAGCCCACGCTCTTTCCTACAGGTATAGTGTGTCAGAGGCCTGATAAACGAATCCCTCACAGCCCAGAGACTTTCCTGAATGTACAGGATCGCTCTTGTTCACTACAGCCTTATTAATCTTATAAATGTGTTTTAGATGCTGCATTTGTCAGGGTTCTCCAGAGAAACAGAACCAGGAGATCAGGTTACGGTGCCTAGAAGGGGTGGGGCTGGAGGGAGCCAGGAGATAGCTGGCAGCCTATGGGGGGATTTGGGATTAGATATAACGGCAGCCTGAGCCATGGTGACGGTGGTGGGACTGGAAAGGAGGAGACATTGGCTGAAAACACGTCTGAGATGGCATCTACTCCACTGGTGACTAAGGGAGGAGCTGGTGTGACCATGGGGTCTGAGGCCAGACTGAGTGAATAATGGGGCCAGTCACAGACGTGCACAGTGGAGAAGAGAAATGTCAGGTTCTGAGGGGAACGCGGCGCATCCTGACCCGTGTCCACCGGGCATGCCGCACTGAGCTCCTTTCTTCACCAATATCATCACTACCAATCATCACACTCACCTTCCACAATACAACAGGGGCACACCTAGGATTCGTGCAGACTGAAGCTTATGCAACTTGAGGGGCTCTTTCTGAGAAAGAGAACCGGTAAGCAGCTCCTTGCAGGAAACCGCCCTCGGCAGGAAGCCCCTTCTCTTGTTGCTTTAGCAAAGCTATATCGTAACTAACTCTGAAACCAGGCGCCCCCAGGCTCTACTCATCTCTGGCCCAAGCACACCTTTCAGATCTTTTAATCACACAATACCTTGCCTAACTTGTCGGTTCTTTCTACAGATCAAAGAAACGAAGAATAAGTATTGAACAGATGACCAGATCCCTTCCTAGATTCCCTTCAGTAATCTTCCGAACAAACTAAGTGACCAAACCGTGTGAACAAGATAACACCTGGAGAAAGATCATGAGGAGGTGACAAGCCTGAACATAAACCTGCACACAGCGCAGGGTGGTGATGACTCTGCCCCCACCCCCCGTCTCAATGATTAACTGAGATGACTTCCCTGTTTCCTCCGAAAAGATTTCATGGCCCAGCAGAATCTTCAGAGGTGGTTTTCTGGGGACGTTGGGGCCACCATCTCCCCAGATTGCCAACATTCTGATGAAAGGCACCTTCCCTTTGCTACCAACATTTGTGAATATTGATTTTGTAAGCGGTGAACAGTGGAACCCCCAATTTGATAACAAAATCAAATTAGGAACAGGGTCTTGGAAGGGGGTTATGCAAGTGAGGAGCCCTGAAGCTTGAGTTTCATATTTATACTGTTCAGTCCACCTTTAAACACCAAGTCAACCGCTAAATACATTCACTCACCTAGGCTCACATTTATTTGGGGAACTCTCTGTTTTTTTCTTAACGAGAAGCTCCTGAAAAGCAAGGAGGATGCCGCCTCCCTGTGCTATGTGGCAGGTTCATGGCTAATATCTTGATCTAATCACCTACGGAGTTCCCTGCTTGAAACTAGACCTTGGTGCAGGCTTTCAGAACCTAAAAGTCCTTGAGCCTTATAAGGGGGGCTATGAAATGGCTATAAAACAGACCTACTAGAGAATGGACTTGAGGATATGGGGAGGGGAAAGGGTGAGCTGTGACAAAGCGAGAGAGAGGCATGGACATATATACAATACCAAACGTAAGGTAGATAGCTAGTGGGAAGCAGCCGCATAGCACAGGGAGATCAGCTCGGTGCTTTGTGACCGCCTGGAGGGGTGGGATAGGGAGGGTGGGAGGGAGGGAGACGCAAGAGGGAAGAGATATGGAAACATATGTATATGTATAACTGATTCACTTTGTTATAAAGGAGAAACTAACACACCATCGTAAAGCAATTATACTCCAATAAAGATGTTAAAAAAAAAAAAAAAAAAGGACCCCTGGGCATAGGAGGGACAAAAGGAGGAAGCAAGGTAGAGCTGACAACTGAAGACTGATGGCAGTGGTGACAGTGGCAGTGAATGCCAATGGGGAAGGTTGATAGGGGACACAGAGGGGGAGGGGAAATTCTAAAAAGGCAGAGAACCCAGAAGTAATCGGGTTTACCTAAATTTGGTCAAGATAATATTTTCTGCAACCAAGCAGAAGGTGAATCATTTAATTATGATTAAATTCAGTTATGGGAAAGAAAAACAGGCTCCATTTCTTGTTCATCCACGTGTAAGGCTTGCAAATTTGTACCTGCTCTGTGTATTGAAACAATGCCCACTCCCCACAGGCATCACTACTGGGTGGTGGTGAGGATAATGCCTGGAATTAGTACTTTTGCTCAAGTACTAAGTTCTCTTACTGCAGATGGCACTGAGCTGTCTCAGATGACTTGTTCACTGATTCTCAGAATGCTCTCTGAGTGCCTTCTCTGCTTAGCAACAGGCGTAGCACGTTGAGGGGACAGATGCATATCAGATCCGATTCTTTCCTTCAGGAGTTCCCAGTCTGGGAAGTTACTGAAATACGAGAGAACAGAGTTCCACTGGCATTTACGAGATGATGAGGAATTGGGGGCTGGAATAATCCCGACCCTTGCTAGTATCCATGGACCAGTAGCATCAGTATGACTGGGAAATTAGGAGAAATGCAAAGTCTCAGGCACTACTCCAGACCTGGTGGATCAGAATCTACATTTTAACGAGATCCTCAGTCCACTGTACACACTTTAAAGTTTGAGAAGCACTGCTCTGGGAGAGTTGATTCATGAGCCGGGCTTTAAAGAATGGGTAAGATTTGTAGAAGTTTAATATATTTATTGGTGTTAGATTTCTTTAGGGCTTAGTATAAAGAACCCTCTCTGTAGCCTTGATATTGAAAGCCCTTCTGATTAATAAAATGAAGCCGGGATAAAGGTGAGGAGGGGATATTCAGGCAGAAAGAAGATGGAATTCCAAAAAGCAAGGTCATTTGGAACAACTAATTATCTAGATATGAAGACCGAAAATACATGAATGAAACCCTACTTGTTCTTCTGAATGTAGACCCTTGTGAAAAAATTTATATTTGTAACCATCCTGCTCAGCATTCGGTTAAGCCCAAAAGAATTCTTGCTAGGATGTGTATAAGAAGCCCTCCTGGAAACATCCAGACTTCTTATATTTAATTTTATTTCTTATGGGATGTAACAGTTCATCTTAAAGACCTGCATGAGAAGTGCCTCTCCTGGGTAACTAACTGGCATCTCTAATTTCTGAAGT
Organism: Monodon monoceros; assembly: GCF_005190385.1. NCBI lineage: Eukaryota > Metazoa > Chordata > Mammalia > Artiodactyla > Monodontidae > Monodon > Monodon monoceros. The sequence goes on from NW_021703780.1 coordinate 13,109,639, forward strand.
TTTATAGAGCATGGATTCTTTTGTTTCGGAGAAGAACTTAAAAAATGAATCTGTCTACTCTGCCTTTGGCCAAAGGGAAATAAAAGTATTAGTGATTCTAAACTTGAAGGTTTTCTTTTTTGTCAGATGATATCCTGTCCTCTCTCCTCACAAGTGTCTTAGCTTGACCCCAACCTCCTCTCTCTCCCCCACCGTCTCCACCCCTTCTCCTCTTCTACATCTCCCTCCCTCCGCCTGATCCCCCACTGTAGCTTCTAGAATCATCTCCACTGCAGTCACGTTGTTCCACACACACACATGCTAATAGTCTCCCAGGCTGTAGTTGTTTTTCTACCCAGGTTGCCATTCCCTTTGCTTCTCTGAGGCTCAAATGTCACGTTCCCAGCTGTTAGGAATTATCCCACATCTGGACCCCATAGCATTTCTTTGTGCCTCACAGGACTTTCAAACCTGTAATTTTGTGATGTGTGTCTCTGTTTTGAATGTCTCCTTAAACTGCAAACTGCTTGAAAGCAAGGATTTTGCCTTATTTAGCTTTATACCCCAGAACGTCTGACAAGACAAAGAGCAGGTGTTTAACAAATCACTGTTGAATAAATGAATAATGATAGCTAGAAAGACGAGCAAAAAAGGTTCTTGACAGAGGAAAAAAATTATCAGAGATATGAATGCCGAGTGGAGTGAGGGGATGACGATGTACATTTAGAACAGGGTTCCCCAGATGTTTTCTGTAAAGGGCCAGATAGTAAATATTTTAGGCTTTGTGGTCCATGCAGTCTGTCTCAACTATTCAACTCTGCCGTTGTACTAGGAAAGCAGCCGCAGACAATATGTCAATGAATGGGTGTGTTTTGTTCCAATGAACTTTATTTATGGACACTGAAGTTTGAACTTCATACAATTTTCAAGCGTCACAAAACACTATCCTTTAAAATTTTTTTCCCAGACATTTAAACCTTTAAAGGCTATCGTCAGCCTGCAGGCAGTACAAAAATGGGGTGGGTGGATTTGGCTCTCAGGCCACAGTTTGCCGACCTCGATTTAGAAAAATGATTAAAATATTACAATTAAAGAAGATCCACATCAAGGTCAAAAGGACAATGATTGAGTAAATTATAGTACAATCACTTATGAAATTCTTTGCAGCCAATTAAAATAATAAAAACTATGTAGCAACATGGAAAATGCTATGATAAGCTGCAAGTTGAATAAAGCAGCCTCGAAAATTATGTTTGATTATAACTATGTTGAATGAATCTTGAATAAGCTATCCGCAAATTGTGTGTGTGCACAAGGATTGAAAGGGAGAGTGAAGGCTGTCTGATTTGTATGAAGTTGGGACTGTGGATAATTTGTTTTTCCCTAAATGTGAGTATCAAGCTTCCCTCCAATTCTCAGGTTCTATGATGCCATTACCATGGACATTCAGCTCAAATTAGTTCATTAAACGATCTCTCTTTGCAGACATAAAAGGAAGAGGACGTAATTTAGAGTGGTCCGAGGTCAGGAGAATTTTAGACAGCGTTCCAGTTAATCACTGCTTCACTACAAACAGCCCCACACTTAGTGGCCTAAAACAACAACCGTTTTATATTGTGCTCACAGATCCCGTGGGTCAGAAACAATCAGGACACAGTAGCAATGACACGTCTCTACCATCCAATGTCTGTGGCCTCAGTTGGGAAGACCAGAGTAGCTGCAGGTGACTCGAATGTCTGGGGACTGGAAGATCCCTCTTCTGAGATGGCTTCTTTACCTCCCACCTGGACCATGGGGAGGGACGACTCTAAGGATGCTATATTAGTTTCCTGAGGCTGCCATTTAAAAGTTCCACAAATAGGGTGGCTTCAACAATAGAATTTTATTGACTCACAGTCCTGGAGGCTGGAAGTCCAAGATCAGGGTGTTGGCTGGGCTGGTTCCTTCTGAGGTTGTGAGGCAGAATCTGTTTCATGTCTCTCTCCTCATTTCTGGTGGTTCCCTGACCATCTTTGGCATTCCTTGGACTGAAGGTGCATCACACTGATCTCTGTTTTCATATTCACACGGTGTTCTCCCACGCACCTGTCTATCTCTGTGTCCAAATTCCTACTGTTTATATGAACAGGGGACATATTGTATTAGGCTCCACCCTACTGACTTTGTCTTGACTGGATTACCCACAAAGACCCTATTTCCAAATAAGGCCACACTCACCAGTACCGGGGGTTAAGACTTCAGCATCCCTTGAGAGATACAATTCAACCCATAATAGCTGAGCTCACCTGTTCATAGCTCCTACACATGGCCTGACCACATGGCCTGGAGCTGGGTTCTGAGAGGGAGCATCCCCAAACTGACCATCCTAGGTGAACTAGGTAGACGCCGCATGGCCTTTCATGAACTAACTTTGGAAACCATACTTTATTGGCAGAAGCAGTCAAAGATTTCCCAGATTCAATAGGAGGGACAGAGACCTCACCTCCAGGTGACAGGAACAGCAAGGAATTTGCAGCCATTTTTAAAACCCACTACAAGGAGGGGTTTTTAACCCAGGACTTATGGACCCATTGGGAATCCACAGATGGCTTCCAAAGGGTCTAAGAAACCCCAGAAGCTATGCAACGTATTGCATGAGCTCAAGTTCTTTTTTTCTGAGGCATGGGTCCACAGAGCTCATTCTGTGTCCGAGAGGGTGTATGACCTACAAAACGATCAGAAAGTACTGGAATATTGAATCCATCGGCTGCTTCTAAACAGAAAAGGACACTCCTCCCTTTCTCCAACTCAGCGAAAATGTTTTCTGTCTCTGGTTTGACAGCAGAGCCAGCCTTTCTCCTTCCCTGAGGCAGCTTCTGCCATCTGCCAAATGGCACTGTTCTGCGACCCTGGCGTCCTTGAAGCAGCTCAGCAGCCGTAGAGGGACGTCCCAGTGATCCCAGAATGCTCTGGCTCCTTGGTGCACAGGGATGGACTGAGAAGCGGCCTGTTCCCCCACCCCCTGACCTGGGAGGCTCTGTGACACCATCCACTCCAGCATGAGAGACCCAGTGAAGGGGTGGGCTCCTGCCACAGCACTGGCCCTTCCGGTTGTCCTTCTGACCTCGTTCATGCCTCTGTGCTATTAGTGTACCTGCCTGTCTCCTCCACTAGCTAACAAACTTCTCATTTCTCTTTATATTAGAAAATATTTAATACCCTGTTTTGCATATGATAATGCTCAAAACGGTTGGTGGTTTCTGAGCTGCAGAAAAAGCTGAGCTGCAGCAAGTTAGACCAGGTCCCCAAGGACTCTGGAACGCGGGGCCTCACGGGCTCCCCATGCTTAGGAAAGTCTCATTTGGGGGAGGATATCAGCTGCAAACAGGAGCCACAGCAGGTGAGGTAAGGAGACTGGAGGGGGGCTGTGGGGAGTGAAATGTAGAGCTGATCTGGGTCTTAATCATAGTTCTGTCACTGACAATCTGTGGGGCCCTGGCACGGCATTTCTACGGGGCGTAGTGGAACCACAGTGTCACTCTTGCCTCTCCTGCGTAACAACTGTGAGGGAGGCAGCTGGTGTACTGGGTAGTGTTCGGTCCCTAGAGCCGGACTACCTGGGTGTGTGTCCTAGCTCCTCCTCTGTTGCCTGTGACCTTGGGTGTTCATGAAATAGGCCTCCACTGCCTTGTCTGTAAAACACCCCTTCCTGAGCTCACCAGCCTCCATGGAGTGCCCTCCGTGAGACCGGCACTGTTCTAAGTGCTTCACACGTATTCACTCCTTTCCTCCTCGGAACAGCCCTACTGACCAGGTAGTGTTATTACCCATTTACCAATGGTGCAACTGAAGCACAGAGAGGGGTTAACACGCCCACAGTCACATGCTGCCAGGGCGCACGGCTAGCACTTGAACCGGCCAGTCGGGCTCCCTGGGCCTGTTTGCGCAACTAATGTGTCACCACACAGCTTCCTGTCCTGATGAGCCTAAGCTGCTTAGCACGTAAATGCTCAAGAAATGTTAGTTGTTAGTAACGATCATTCCTAGTTTCAGTCTCATCTTTAAGCTGGGGCTGATGCCACCTAATTCATGGGAGGACAGGACACAGATAAAGCACTAAGCTGTGCACCTGGGGCTGAGATGCCTGGTTTGTTGTCTTTGGTGTCGGCTGCATGGCAAGTGGATGGGCCCCGGGCCCCAGTGACACAGACTTGGGGACCTTCTAGCTTGCATAGTGCTTTGCTCATGGCAGATGCTCAAAAATATCGTTTACTCAATTCTCCAGGACTAGAGAATTCCCACCAGTCCTGTAGAGGCTATTTTAGAAGGAGTGAGAGAAAGGATACTAAGTGCTTGGACAGAAATAACAATTGATTCCACCCCTGATTTCAGTCCTAGCTCCAGAAAGAAACTCGCTCCTCATGCAATATATAAGCCTCCCAGCAACCTACTTCATGCTGGTTTCGTTGAGCCCACGCATGGATCTTGCTACCTTTGTTCGTGCATGACGGCTGCTGCCCTGTTCTCACTCTGCCTGTGCAGACCAGTAGTGTCTGTCTCAGGCTTCTGGCTGCCACAGGCTGGGGACCTTGTCTTTTGCTCGCTGTCAGTGGTGCAATGCCAAGTAGCAGGCTCAAAAACGTTACTTGGCTGATTCAATAGCTGTTGAGTCTGTTGGAGGTAAAGTCTAGTCCTGGTTATTTACCATCTTGATTTCTTCTCTCTCTGCCCCTGTCTGGGGTGGGGCAGCAATTCTGGGTAAGTGTGCTTGCTCTGCAGACCAGCCTTTTCTCTCATGTGGACTGTCCCAAAGTCTACATGGGGGAGTAGGGAGGGAGAGGCATGGCTGAGAGCATTCACAGGCCCATTGGTCACTTACCACAGCCACAAAGGCCAACTTGGATTTCTGCAGGAGAAAGCTTACATTTTGATCTCCATCTATCTGATGGTTCTGAATTGGGGTACTGAAGAGAGGAGAATAAATAATCCACTTAAAAGCCCTATCAACCAGAATGCATGGGAAACGGGCCTGTGGTCTGGCTGGAGAGAGAAAGCCTCCTTGGTAGACAGGAGATGGTCTCTCCAGGCCCCTGCCTGAGGAAAAGGAAGGAGTAAACTGATAAGTTGGGGGCTCTGGCACAAGACCACCTGGGTTCTGATCTGAGCTCTCACCCTTCCCGGCTGTGCTACTGTGGGCAGATTAGTTTTTCTCCCTACTCAGCTCTCCCGTCTGTAAAACAGGACAGATCAGAGCCCCCTCCCTCATAGGTGTGAGGCTTAAACAAATTAATTCATATAGAGCACTTTGGGCAGATGAGACACTGAGTCTCCTAGAAAGCCCCCAATAGATGTGAGCTATTATCCTCTAGAAAAACAGTCCAGAGAAATGGAGAAAAAGAAGTCACTATCAGACGCAGATTTAGAGTGTCTTCGTCTAGATGAGCTTGGGTGAAACTCAGCAGCATTTAAATGTCTGGGCTGACACACTGCTAAGATGGCCAATAACAACTCGAGGCCTGAGAAGGGTGAGGAAAAAGGGAATCACAGGGATCTGCGGGAGGGAGCCCGAGAGATAGGATTCAAGATATCGTTCCAGCCATTAAGGGAAGCAGCTCAGCTTCAGCGTTTGGCATTCCTTAGCTTCTGTGCCTGCGCTCACCTCCTCCTGGAGCGGCATCCAACCCAAAGCCCAACAAACAACATTAAGAAGCCAGAGACAGTGATCCCACCCAGGAGATTGATGAACACGATCTCCCGAGTGGAGGGCAACATGAATACATCTCAGGACCCACCCTCCCCCTTGGGCGTGCTGTGGTCCACATGTCTGTGTGCTTCCTGTCATGGCGCTGGTGTGGTACTGTTTTGATGTATGTAAAAGTAAGACTACCTTGAATGAAGTTGCTGTTTTCTTCTGAAGTCTGTTTGCAGCCTGTTTATTCCTCCAGGGACATTCTGAATCTGATTCCAAGAATAACTTTGGAAAGTTAATAAAAAATTTTCCAAAACACACTGGCAAAGAGGAACTTCCACAGTAGCAGACAACTGTATGGGGCTGGCAGAATCCTGGCTCTCAGTGAAATCTTGCAGCGTGGGGCAAAGATTCCAGAGGAAAACAATTCTGGGAGGAGAGTGTTTTACAGAGGAAGCACTAAGTAAATCCTCACTCATGCAGTGCAAGTTTTGACATGGAAGTCCGTGTTTATGGGGGATCGGGGCCAAAAGGAAGGCCCTGTAGGTTTCCACTAGGCTGCAAGAAAGTAGATATTAAATGAGAAGGGAGGTGTAGGGGAGAGAAAAGAGACCATGTGGAATGAAAACAAACAAACAAAAAAAGAGTAAGTAGAGAAGGATGAAAGAGAGGGAGTGCTAGAGCACGAGAAAATAGAGGGTGTGGGAAGAAGGAATATTTGATCCTCCAACTTCCTCAAACTTTTTTTATCGCAGTATATGCATCTCTAAGAGGCAACTTTATCTTGAGAGACTGATTTCAAACAGCAAGGATGCTCATATTGCTAACATCGCTAATTGAGTAATGCTAATTGACTTATATTGTTCAACACTGTGCTTCCCTTGCTAAGTTACTGCTTAAGACCAGGCAGAAAGAAGCCTGGCTAATTACCACATGAGGATGGGATTGTGTGCCTGGAGGAAGAGCAACATCTTTGCCATAGAAACGATAATATTTATTCTGTGCTGGCACTGTGCAAGGTTCTGGGGACGCATATGGCTGTGGGTGAGACCCAGTACCTGCCTTCATGGCAATTACCAGCTAGAGCAGATGACACACGTTAAATGAGCCACTGAGGTTTTTAAAGAGAAAGGTGTCGTGTTCATATTTATATTTTACTAAGATTTCTCTGGCTATGTTGTGGAGAATGCATTAGAAAATGGCAGAGTTGGAGGCAGAGAGACTGGTTAGGGGGTTAGAAGGCTGTTAATAGTAGGTCAGTTGAGAGATGATGGATGCCTGGGACAGAGAGTAGTAAATGGAGTTAAAAGATATTTGGGGTAGAACTGGCATGAATTGGATATGGATCAGAGGAGAATGGGGTAGGGGCATTACTCCCAGTTTCAGACTTGACCAACTGGGTAGAGGGAGTGAAATTTACAGAAATACAGGACCTTAGGAGAGAAGCAGTCTGTTGGGAAACGATGAGCTCTTTGTTGTGAGGGATACAGTAGATTGAATCACTTGACCTCTATTCTACACTTCTTCTGGTGGCCCACCCTGTACTCCAGAGTCTAGACAGCCAAAAGCTACATGGTTTAGGTCCATCAATCGGCTACACTCACATGAATCTTGAATTCAGAGCAGAGGCGACAGAGTCCAAAGCATCCATCTGGCTGATTCAAATCTAGCAGCTGTAAGAGCCTCTGAATCAAGTGATTTTGACCACAGCTGCCTGCCAGATGCATCAGAGCTAAGCTTGCATTTGGGACAATAGGCTTCTAATTCCTCAGCTTCTTGCTGTGGCAAAGATAGCACTTCCCCTAGAGGGTTAAATCTGCAGCATTATTCTGGGTGTCATTCCTGGACACCTCGCCTGGAACCTTCTCTAGTCTTTCCAACAATGCTTAAGCATGCAATTCCCTGTAGAAGCCCTTAAAATATCTAGAATGTTTCTGTTTAAAATATCTAGAATGTTCCTGCTATCAGCAACTAAAACTTAACAGACATACTAGAAGCAGTGAGCTTGTAGAACCTGCAAGATATGCAGATATTAATACATGGATGACACTCAGATACATGGGTCTGCAGTTTAGGAGAGAGGACTGGCCTGGTAATTTGTGAGTTGTTGGCATACAGACTGTAATGGGTGAGATCACCTGGAGAGATATTGCCAAGAAAGAATTTGAAAGGTGAGAAGAAAGGAGGGCCTAGGACAGAAACTTTGGAAATATCAGTTTTTGAGAGATGGTTAGAAATGTTAGTTGGTCATTGGAGGAAGAGGGCTAAAAGGTAAGAAGAAAACCTACCTTAATATCACAGAAGCCAGAGGTAGAAAGTGGGTCCATAAGAATGGATCAACGTGGCAGATGCTGGAGGAGGTCAGGCAAGGTGAGGGCTGGACATGTCTATTGAATCTGGTCTTTGGTAACCTTGGCAAGAGTTTGATTACAGTGTTGGGAATAGGGTTCAAATTAAAAGGACTTCGGATTGAGGGAGAGAGAGAAGGAAATTGATACTGTGGAAGTAGGCAGTCTTTTTAAAGAAGGTTGACCATCTCTAGAGGTGATGTAGGATCAAGACCAAGGGAGGGAGGTTTCTTTGGTTTGTCTTAATGCTTAGTCAAGCTAATTCATCCCTCCCCGCCACCCCGTGAAGCATCAGTGAGATAGTACGTGAAATTGTGATATGTATTTCATCTAAATAATGAATCTTTCATGTTGGAGAAAGAGGCACATGTTTGATGGTGATGAGATGAAGTCAGGAGAGAGTTGTCTTGGGGGAGATAAAGGAGAGGAGACATTATGTATTTTAATAGCTGTGAAAACATAGGAGGGGGTGTGACCCTGATGCTGGGATAGTTTTAGGCAGGGGAAGGGGTGTAGATGGGGAGATGGCTTTAGACAGAGGAAGGATGGGGCAAAGGGAGCAGGTGCATCAGGAATTAGACGTTGTGAGCAGGAAATCCAGGACATGCAGTCTGATGGTATTTATTCTCTTTGTACAATAATAGACAAAGTTCTCTTTTTGGGGGTTTGTGGGGTGCTGAGGATTGGAGATTTCAGGAGAGTGAATAACGTCTTAATGGTCATCCTGTAGAATGAAAGAGCAAAAGCTCATTAACTTCCCATCACTGTCAGGAGCCTGCTTGGGTTTAACAATAAGGAACTGATGGAGGGATCAATCCATCCTAGAGAGATTGGTTCCAAATACAGTCATTCTGTCCATGATACAGACAGAATAAGGGGGAAGCAAGGGGACAGTCACCCAGCAGACACAGTCAGACACTCTGCTAAATGGGTTGTTGGGGAGGGGAGCAAGAATGTGGGTGGATCATGGCTGGAGCAGGATAGATTTCGCCAGAGAGAAATCTCACCCTCGAGTCATATCTTCTTTGCCAGGAAGAGGAAGCAGCTTGCTTTCTTGGTGAACAAAGGCTTAGCTTGCGTGAACGTCTCTAGAGAGAAACGTTTTTGTACATCAGGCTGGTAATTAAAGGCTCCTAACAAACCAAGTCTCATTACTCAGCTTAAGGAGCTGCCTAGATTGCGTCTGGCACGGTGTCAAGTGTCTGCTCGGCACAAAGCTGAGCTGGAGGTGGCCCATACCCGGGGCAAGGGCCCAGGCTGGGGGCTCACTGAGACCTTCCTGTCCTGCCTGCCTGCCATCTCCCCATCTGCACCCCTTCCCTTGCACCAGGCTGCACTGATGGGAAACAAGCAGGTCCTCACACTGCTCAGGCTTCATTGTTCTCCTTTCCAGGTATTTAAACAAGCTGTAAAGAACAGGGCCATGTCAGCTGCCTGATTCAGTAAACATTACAATGATTAATTGCTGGGATCTCAGTTGCTGTAGGGAACCCCATGCAGGTTAAGTTCTCTCAGCCTCGAGGAAGGCTGCTGCCAGCCATTCTTCACTAGCCAGCAGGAGAGTCTGTTAGAATCAAAGTTCAGATAAGGTAACACCATTAGTTCCTTCTCCACAAAATAGAGCTGTGTGGTTTGCACTTCACAAATATTTGTGTAATTAATCACTTTCACTGGGGCATGGGGATAATACCTTAGTTTTGTAAAATGCTTTCAGGTTCGCAAAGTACTTTCCCTCCCATCATCTAAGCCCCTCTTTGCTGTCAGGTGTTATTTCTTATCCAGATTAGGGATAGTATTAACATTAAAAGCAATCACTGCCACCACCACAATAGCTGCTGGCTTTCGTCAACAGCTTTCTAAGCACGGGGCACTGTTTCACGTGCATTACAAGTAGCGTGATCAGTGGCAATTAGGGAAGCCAAAAGAAGGAAAAAGATTATGGGTTTGCTGTGCACAGATGACATTTTGCATGTTAGCCAGGGGGACCCGACGGTGGCATGCATTTTTGTACAGTTCCTTGCTAGGAAAGAGCTTGCTTCCTGCAACTAATTTCAGTATTTCTCATCATTCTTTCCATGGCTCTCAAGATGTTCCACGATGTAGGTCCTTCTCTGTATTATTCTGAACAATCCTACTCACTCTAATGAATAAGAACAGCTAACACGGGACACATCTCTGTACCAGGCTCTGCTGTGAGCAGTTTCTAGGCATCCTCTCATTTAATCCTCACAACTATCCCATGGGGTGGGTAGAATGATTATCCCTGTTTTCAGATTAGAAAACTGAGGCATAGAGAGGTTAAGTGACACGCCCAAGGTCACTCAGCAAGTAAGTGGCAGGCCGGGAACCTGATCCAGGTGGTCTGGCTCCAGCGCCCACACTCTCGGTCACCACGCTGGGCTGCATGCCTGATGGACCAGGGCATTCCTTTCAGTCAAGCTTGGCCCCAACTTGAGGAACATGGGTTGGTGAGCCAAGATGAAACCTATTTGCTCTAGAGAGAGGTCAGGTGACCCCCTGAGGAAGCTACTTCTCAGTCTTCAATGTCCAAGTTCATTGCTGTTTTCACTGTACCACGTTGTCACTCCAGGTCTCAGCATCTGAAACCGGAATACCAAAATGTGTTGCAAGAGGCACGGGTCAGCTGCTTTTTTAAAAAATTAGGCTTTTGGGGGTTGTATGGTCACCAATTAAAACTCATTTTTTTTTTCACTTTCCTCCAAAGAAATGATTGTTTCTCTTATCCAGAAGGGAAGAAACCACCAGAAGCAATAATTTGCCTGGCCCTCCTGCCCTACCCATTGGCCAGCTGTTCTGTGGACGAGAAATGTCCTGACTGCTGGGGCCAGAGCTCTGTTTCCCATGCTCTGCTTTCTGGGTGCTGACTGCCTGCCCTTTGGCTGCCCCACAGCCCCACCTGCTTGGGCTTCCCAGGGGAGCTGGTTTGGGGTGTGGGTGGACCGGGAAGTGAGGTCAGGCACCTGATCCTGGTCCTTCACCTGGGTGCCCTCCTTATGCCGGTATCTTTCAGCAGGAAGGGCAGGGCCCCCTTCATTCTAGACAATGGAATGAAACACACTATCACACGTGTAGTACACAGACAACTGGGTGAATGTTTTCCCTTTGCCAGCAGAGCATGAGACAGTTCTTACACTGCAGAAAGGGTGCTCAGCAGTCAGTGTTGAGAACAGCTAGTCTAAACTTACATGCTGAGGACAGGTAACAAGATTTGAGAAAATACTATTCTTTTGTAGAGGATTCTTTTAAAATGACAACAACGACAATAATAATAATAAGAGGCCCTTTGTAAATGAGACTTTCTGACCAAATGGCACCCTTCCCACTCGGTGAGGGTCCCAGGAGAGTCACCACACCCAGGGAGCAGCTTGCCTATTTTCTATTCTCTATTCAGAACAGTTTCTATTCTGAAATCCAAACACTGAGCCCCTCTGTTGAAGTGGGGAGGGACCACGGAGTCGATTATTTTACAATTGAAGAAGACCCAGTGCATTCTACGCTGGGTCCCATGAGCTGATGCCGTCTGGCAGAAACACCCAGCAGCTCAGACACTCTTCCTTCACTTTCCAGTTGGCTTTCAAATGACTTGCTTACATCCAACAAGGCTTGTAATAATCACTTGTTTATATCCATCCAACTTTCTCCTGAGTTGCTGAGCTGGGAGTGAGAGAAGAGCATGTATTTCTGGGAAATTTCTAGATGTGCAGTGATTCTCAACGCTGGTATTGTATTCAATCACCTGGGAGGCTGTTCAAAACCCAGAGCCCATCCCCAGGCCAATTAAGTCAGAATCTCAGGGGCTTGGGAACCAGGCAGTACTTGCTGAAAGCTCCCCAAGTGATTGTAATGTAAAGCCAGGGGTGAGAATCACTGCTTTGGAGCCTGGTTCTCAAAGTGTGGGACCTGAACCAGCTGCTGTCAGCATCACCTGGGAACTTATAAGAAATGCAAATTCTCAGGTCCCACCCTGGACCTACTGAATCAGAAACTGTGGGGATGGGCCCCAGCAGTCAGTTTTAACAAGACTTCTAGGTGATTCTCCTGCAAGATAAAGTTTGAGAACCAGTTTAGATGGCAAGATAGTATTTTTGCAAAATCTGCTGCGATACGTAAACTGTTAACTGTTGCCTCTAATTTCCTTGTCTGCAGCAAAACCCAATTCGCTCTTCCTGATGATTCTCACTAATAAAGTGATAAATCTTGGCTCATCTAGGATGAAAAAACACAAAAGATACACCTGAGGCCCTGCTGCTACTTCTGGTCTGGGAACCAACAAAGCAAAAATAATCTTATGAAGCAATGGCGACACATTATTTGGTCTCCTCTAATTAAGGCATCTGTCTTAGTATTGTTTTATAAAGTTTCTAGTCTTTACTTATTGTTTCTTTATCTATCAAGCTTGGAGCAGCCAGAAAAAATTATGCCCCAAACAGTTTTAGAGAGATGCTTGGCTGGAGTTCCCTAGAGCAATCTATGATATTATAGGAAGGGGTGATTGTGATGCAGAATTGAGGGTAGAGAGCCTAAATTCGCTCTAAGAGAGAAGGGTTGAGGCAGGCACCGCAGGAGGGAGAAGAGGGTGGTCATCAGTAAGCTGAGTCAAGAGACGTAAAAGCTGAGATGACCTGTTCTCCAATCTGGAGAGTTACTGAAATTTTAGGATCTGAGATCTGCCCCAAGAGTTACTGAGGGGCACAAATGAGTGATTTTGCATTGGGGAATTTCAGACCTCCTATTCCTTACACACCGCCTCTAATTTATAGAACTAAATAACAGAAAAAGCATTTATAAGTTAATACAGTTTGGGTAGCCAGAATGTTATTTTTTTTTCAGTAAAAATCAAAGAATATTAGGTCATCAATTGACACTTATCCAGACAATTACATCTATTATGTATTTTAATCCTCATAACAACACTCAGGTGAGTATCATTGGCCCATTTTTCCAAATTAGAAAACTGAGAGTCAGAGATACTAGGCAAGTAACTTAGTCATTAAATGACAGAGCTAAGACTCTAATCCAGGTCCATCCAACTCTAAGACCTTTGTTTGCTTCCTTGGTCCAGAAAGGTATTAATTGGAGCCGAGGGCTGTGTAGCCAGCTGACAGGTCTACATCCAACTACAAACAAAAAGATGAGCCCAGAACGTCATTCCTACAGGTGGACATTATTGAGGGCAATTCTTTACGGTGTTTCTATACATCTTGTAACATTTTCTATCCCAGAAAGTTGTGGTTTAGCAAAGATAGAGGTCTCTCCAGGGCAAAAGGCAGATTTGTTTCCTGACTAGGGTAAAAAAAAGATCCTATCTCCTTCAACGGTAAAGGTTGGGCAAGTTTGGGGTTATAAGATTAGGGGTTTCAACAACCCAATAACAAAAAAACAACCCAATCAAAAAATGGGCATAGGACCTAAATAGACATTTCTCCAAAGAAGACATACAGATGGCCCACAGGCACATGAAAAGATGCTCAACATTGCCAATTTAGAGAAATGCAAATCAAAACTACAATGAGGTATCACCTCACACCGGTCAGAATGGCCATCATTAAAAAGCCTACAAATAATAAATGCTGGAGAGAGTGTGGCAAAAAGGGAACCCTCCTGCACTGTTAGTGGGAATCTAAATTGGTGCGGCCACTATGGAAAACAGTATGGAGGTTCCTTAAAAAACTAAAAATAGAACTACCATATGACCTAGCAATCCCACTCCTGGGCATATATCTGGAGAAAACTCTAATTCGAAAAGATACCTGCATCCCAGTGTTCACAGCAGCACTATTTACAACAGCCAAGACATGGAGGCAACATAAATGTCCATCGACAGAGGAATGGATGAAGATGTGGTGTATATATATAATAGAATATTGTACATATATACAATATATATAATATCAGCCATAAAAAAGAATGAAATAATACAATTTGCAGCAACATGGATGGACCTAGAGATCATCATACTAGTGAAATAAGTCATACAGAGACAAGTATCATATGATATCAGTTATATGTGGAATCTAAAATATGATACAAATGAACTTATTTACGAAACAGAAACAGACTCACAGACGTGGAAAACAAACCTATGGTTACCAAAGGGAAAAGGCAGGGGAGGGATAAATTAGGAGTTTGGGATTAGCACATGTAAACTACTATATATAGAATATACAAAAAGGTCCTACTATATAACCCAGGGAAGTATATTTAATATATTGTAATAAACCATAATGGAAAAGAATATGAAAAAGAATATATATGTATAACTGAATCTCTTTGCTGTACCCTAGAAAATAACTCAACGTTGTAAATCAACTATACTTCAGTTAAAAAAAAAAGATTAGGGGGTACAGCTCAAGGTTCCTCAGCTGTGACAGGCCCACTGGGTGCACAGCATCTGTTCACCTGGGCCTGCCTCTGAATTGCCCCCACGGGACTTAGAAGCCAAGAAGAACCAGTATTGTCATGGCTAATAAAGTTTTTTGTGTCTGACGCAGGAGTCTTGTATCTTCTTCCAGCACCTACGAAACCATGGCAGGCTAACCTAGCTTGCAAGCAGGGGAAAGTCTCAGCCTTGGCAGTTCCTGACATTGACTCCTACACCTGAGTATTACACATACCAGCACACTGTGCTCCTTCCCGCCTCTCAGTGCTGAGTGGATGCAGCCAGCTCCCTGGAGCTCACCTGTTGGAACCTTCCCACCATTCTGCTGCTTCCCCATCCATCCTGCTGTGATTACTGAATCTAAGCAGTGACTAGAATTGACAGGTGGGAATTAGGAAGATAGCCTTGGCAGATGTCAACTTCAAAAAGACCTGAGACTCTCACATGTGCACCAAACCGAAACACCAGTGCCCTGGAACCACAGCTTGAAAGTGACGTTAGTTGTTTAGGCCACTTTTCACTCAAAGTGGCAAACATTTTTGGAACCTCTTGTCATTAACAAGATGGAAGCTCATACTTAAAAAGGAAAGTGAAAGTGACACAATATTCACCTACCTGTAATTTCTTCTCTTTAATCCCAGCCCTGTCCTCTGAAAACACACAGACTAAGATACTACCCCCATGCCTACAGCCCCCAAGTTTTCTCATTCTGGATTAAATATTTTCTGGTCCATTAACCACTTCTCCTTAAGCATAGTGATCAGACCCTTTACGATTCAAGTCATTCTCCTCTGAACATGCTCCATTTTATCCATCTCTTTGTCTAAGTCCTTACAGAAAAGTTATTTGGTCTCTGAATAGGTGATGCCTGCATACAGTACAGAATTCAAAAGATACGAATATGTTTCCTTCCCACTCAACCCCAGCCACCCACTTCTCTCCTCCAACCCCTATTATTAGTCTCTTGTTGTTCTTTCTTCTAAAGATATCCTCTACAGAGTCGATATTCATTGAATGGGCTGAACGCACAGGGTACAACCAGAAGAAAGCTTTACTTTTTTTTCATTACTACCTTTAAACACAGTGAGCAGAAGTTTGTTTTCTTACTTCTTGCTAGCCTATCCGCTGAAACTCTTTAGGTATTAAAAGCCCTATTCTAGTATGAGATTGAAGCTTCAATCTTACATTCAGCACAATGCTTCTCTCTTCCTTCCAGCTCAGATGGGACCTTCAGACCAGGGACCAGCAGCGGGGTAGTGGGACATGGTTTGTGACTGCGCTGTGCATCCATCTCCTCTCTCTGCTGCTTCTGGTTCCTCTAGGGTAAGGGGTGCAGGGGCGGTTAGAGGGGAAGGGCAGAGTCTTGCTCCAAGAGTGCTGTCCTGATTGGTCTTTGATACCTCTGTGACCACTGGCTATGCATCTATGTAGTCTCAAAGCAGAGTACCTAGTAAGCACTCAACAAGTAGTAATAAATTTATGAGTAAATGGATGGATAAGCTCAACAAATTAGTAGGTATGTCCAGATTGACAAAAGATCACAAAAAAGACAAACAAAAAATAAGCATTCTGCTTATAGCTCTGCTTACTGCAGCAAGGCCCAGAGAGGAGAAATGATAAACATGTGTGTTCATGTTAAAACTTTGTATCAACAATGGCCTTTTGGAAAATGTACTATGCAGGACTGTATTAACATAATACTAGTGTGGAGGATAGTAGAACTCTGTGTTAATATCCCTAGTTCTCAGTTTCAAGTTCTCTCATTTTGCATGTAAATAGTAGATATTTTTAAACCCAAAGCCAGACTTTATGTTTATTCTCACTAAATTTTATCCTTTTAGTTTTCTTTTTTTTTTTCTTTTTTCTTTTTTTTTTTGCGGCATGCAGGCCTCTCACTGCTGTGGCCTCTCCCGCCGTGGAGCACAGGCTCCGGACGTGCAGGCTCAGCGGCCATGGCTCATGGGCCCAGCTGCTCCGCAGCATGTGGGATCTTCCCGGACCGGGGCACGAACCCACGTCCCCTGCATCGGCAGGCGGACTCCCAACCACTGCCCCACCAGGGAAGCCCTATCTTTTTAGTTTTGACCTATTGTTTCCCTCTCTTGAAATCTGATACTTACCTATTATCCAATACATAATTGGCCCTCCAAGATTTTTCACCTATAAATATAAGATCACCCATAAGTTTAAGCGAACTACTGAAGATATTGACCAAATTCAAAGCCAATAGAAATCCTCCTCTAGGTTGACATACATTCACTTTGGGCCTCTCACTGTTGTGGCCTCTCCCGCTGTGGAGCACAGGCTCCGGACACACAGGCTCAGCAGCCATGGCTCAATGGGCCCAGCCACTCCGCGGCATGTGGGATCTTCCCGGACCGGGGCACGAACCCGTGTGCCCTGCATCGGCAGGCGGACTCTCACCCACTACACCACCAGGGAAGCCCAATAACACTCTTTACCTCCATATCAGTTAAGATTAAGTTCAACTACATGAAACAGAAAAATAAATAAGTAAATAAGATAATTTAGTTCTTTCTCACTTAAAGTAAACCGAAAATAGACAGTGCGGAGCTGGTATGGCAACTCTGAAAGATATCAAGGACCAGGGGTTTTCTTTCTTTCATCTCCCTTACATGTGGCTTCTATCTTAAGACCACCTGTGATACTGTGATTTATTAAGAAATATATATTTGGTCACTCAGATGTGACCAAAATATATTCTTCATATATATCTAGTCTTTGTCCACAGTTCTTGACTCACACCTTCTCAGACCCTCTGAATCTCCTAAGTGTTGAGGGTGACAGAAGTGTCTCTTGGTATGTTAATGAGACGAGGTTTGGACCCTATCTAAGGATGGGAAAGTTCTAATCCTCTAAGCATGTGGAGAACCAACCATGTGATTAGAGGTCTGCCCCCTACCCTCCTGCCCATCAGGGGATGGGAGAGGACATGGAGGTTGAATCGATTGCTGATGGCCAATGAGTTAGTCATTCATGCCTTTGTAATGAAGCTTTTATAAAAACTTAAGAGTAAACAGTTCAGAGAGCTTCTGGGTTGGTGAACACGTGGACATTTGGGGAGAGTGGTGGGCCTCAAGAGAACATGGAAGCTCTGTGTCCCTTCCTACATATCTTGCCCTATGCATCTCATCCCTCTAGCTGTTTCTAAGTTATATCCTTTTGTTATAAACTGGTGATCTGTTAACTAAAATGTTTAAGTTCTGTGAGCAACTCTAGCAAATTAATTGAACCTGAGGAGAGGGTCTTGGGAACCTCTGATTTATAGCTAGTTGATCAGAAGCACAGGTAGAAACCTGGGCTTGCTACTGGTGTCTGCAGTGGGGGAGGGCAGTCTTGTAGGACTGAGCCCTCCGCCTGTGGAATCTGATGCTATCCCCAAGTAGATAGTGTCAGAACTGAGTTAAATTCTTGGACACCCTGCTGATGTTTGAGAATTACTTGTTGATGGTGTGGAAAATGCCCCCTCCAACACACTGAAATTGGTCTCAGAACACCAAAAGACCATTTAATGGCTCAAGATAACTGCTGGAGCTCCAGCCATTAGATCACTAATCCAGACAACAGGGAGGACAAAGGATAGAAGGAAAAGGTATTCCTTCCTTTGAAGGAGTCTTGAGTACATTGGGTTTCTGTTGCTGAGGCAGAAGGAGATAATAGACACTGGGTTGGGCAACTGACAGTATTCCCATGTCAGGCGATAAATTTCACTTAACTGGAATGTAGACTAGTTTCTCCAGAAGGACATGAGAGAAATTGTGTTAAATTCCTTGCAGCTTTCATTACTAATAAAAAATGAATTCCTAAAGAGATGTAATCTGCTGGCACGTTTATTGGGGCAACAGCTGTGACAAGACAGATGGAGGACTCTTTAGCCCGGTTCTATTTCTCATACACACCCTGACTTTAAAAGCCTCACCCCACCCCACCCCCAGGAGCAGAGTTTAGTCACTGGCGCTTGTAGGGCTGTGGCTGCACCAGCCCCATCCTCCTCTCACCTCTGCCCTTTTCAGATCCTCTTGGGCCCTGAGGGAACCCCTGAGAAACAGACTCTTGCTCAACCAGTGGGACTGGACTGGATGGTTAAGTAAGATTTCTGACAGATGCTCACTGCAACTGGCTCAAAATTGATCCTGACTGTTTTTCTTAGGAAAAATCCTTGGAGGCAAAGGCAAAGGGGAGGAGGGGAGGAGCACACTACAGGAAGAAGAGGGTGGAGCTGGTGGGGATACAGTTACTCTGGACTTTTCATCTTAACTCCTCAAACTCAACAGCCAGGAGGTTCATCCCCCATCACCCACAGGGTGAGAAAGTTTGGGCCCTTCTCTGAGATCAAGGAACTGGGTGTGCAGAAGGTAAGGCTAGCTGTTTTGCAAACTAATCTGCTAAGATTGCTGAGGATTGGAAGAGTCGTTAGAATTGAGGAAAGTCTATTACAACACTTCTCATGCATCAATGTACACACTGATCACAGGGGATCTTGTTAAAATGCAGATTCTGGTTCAGGGGGTCTGGCTGGGTTGAGATCCAACATTTTGCATTTCCAACAAGTATGATATCCGAGTAAGCTGTAATTGCTGGAGCCTCCATTAGGGTCATGGCCACTGTTGTGGACTAGATGTCTGTGTCCCTCGCCTGCCCAAATTCATCTGTTGAAGTCTTAACCACAGGTGTGGCTGTATTTGGAGATGGAGCTGCTGAGGAAGTAATTAAGATGAAATGAATAACTGAATCACTTTGCTGTACACCTGAAACTAACACAACATTGTAAATCAGCTATACTCCAATATAAACTAAAAATTAAAGAAAAAAAAAGATGAGTCATAAGGGGGCCCTGATCCAATAGGATTAGTGTCCTTTTGAGAAGAGATATCAGAGTTCTCTCTCTCTCTTTCTCCCTCTTTTCCTCTCTCTCCCTCCCACCCCCTCTCCCTCCACTCAATACCAGAGGAAAGGCCACATGAGAACACGGCAAGAAGGCAGCCATCTACAAGCCAGGAAAAGCGTTCTCACCAGAAACCAACCATGCCAGCACCTTGATCTTGAACTCCCCGCCTCCAGAGCTGTGAGGAAATGAATGTGTGCTGTTTCAGCCCCTCAGTCTGTGGTATGTTTTTATGGCAGTCCAAGTAGATGAATACGGCTACTGTGCTGTCTGCTCCAGACATTCTGGCCCCATGACATTTAGGAGTTCTGGAGAATCAGAGGCTCCTGTGCTCTAGGACATGACAAGGGACAATCTCAAAGCCCAGGCAGGCTGACTGCTCCCTGTACTATATTTTACCCCACCCTAATGCTTCAATTCACAATTTCATTAGTCAGTGTATATCAACCTTAGCTGCACACTGGAATAATCTAAGAGCTTTAAAAAACTACCCTTGCCTGGGTCCCACCCCCCAGGATGCTGATCTAATTGGTTTGGTGTATGGGCTGGGCATCAGGATTTTTTAAAACTCCCCAACTGATTCATTCTACGGTTGAGAGGCACGGCTTCAAGTAAACAGTTTAGGGCCAAGAAAGGGGTTAATATAAGCCTTAACTCTGTTGAGGGAAAGAATATAGCTCTCTCTATGTGGGTGTGGGTGTGTGAAGGGATTGGCAACAGCAGGAAAGGGTTTGGGAACAAAAGCCTTCACTCCAGAGTTGCAAAGGGAACAGTAACTGGTCAGCCTAATTTCCTGCAAAAGTTCTGATCTGCTACAGAGGCCTGCCCCCTCTGTGATGAAAGGTTAAAGAACTTTCAGAACCAGGCTGTGGAATTTAGTTAGGTGAGAAGTAAGTCCCTGATGGGTAATTCCAAACCTTATTCATTCAGGAAGGCTCCCCAAATGTCAGTGTCAGCCTCCTGATCAATAAAAATCTCTTCTGCTTTCTTGTGGCAGGAGCTCCAATTTCCCCTAGAAGCGCCGAGTTGCACTTACTATTTTAGTAGACAGGGCCTCACAAGGGATAAGGCTTCTATTCTACTTCTCCTTGGAGCTCTCTGAGTTCCCTCTCCTACCTGAGTCACCAGAGTCAGATGGCCCTCAAAGAGCAATTTTGAACTGAGATACTAAAAGGAAAACAAAAGCAAATGATATGATCTCTTCTTCCTTCATTTATTTGTTTAATTTGTGTTTACATTTACCAATGTTGCACTGCATTGCTCCTACCAAGTCACACTGCACTTCATTGATTTCTGGAAGGAAGTTAACTGCTCTGTAGCTGGGCTCATTTTTATCCATAACCTGAGGATAATTCCAACACCCACTGGTGATTCAATCCCCATCTACTTGTGGATTTAAATGATCCTACTTGACAACCTCAGATGCACAGTGCCTGGGTTTGTTGTGCTGGATGAAGCAGTACATCCAGGTAGTAGGCATGTCTAGGAGCTAGATTAAAGATTTAATAGATGCAAATGTCTCTAATTTAGAGGTGCTTTATCTTGTATGTGGTGGGAATAAAAAATTGCATATCCCATACCTGGTATAGAGAAAACACTGAACATATTGTACCCCTTTTAATTCTTACAGCAACCCTATGAGAACAGATATTATTATAATTTCATTTTATAGATGAGGGAACTGAGATTCTAGGACATTCAGTAGTTTCTTTGCCCAAGGTCTTGGCACTATTAGAACTGGGATTTATGGTCTGGCCATTACATTCCACTGCTCCTAGGAAAAGTCTGATTGTCCCCATTTTATGGGGGAAGGAATTAGGCTCTGAGTCTAGATAACCTGCAGGAGGTTTCCAAACAGGAAGTTTATAGCTTGCTCAGCTGCCATACATCTTTCCATTGCCTTCCCCCCCCCCCAAGACAGTCATGAGCCTCATCACTGTTGGAAATGATCTCCATCTCCATCTCACCATTTATGGGATCTGATAGGGCTGATGGGTTGGTTTCTGGAATTTCTAGTCATTATTGGGCTTTAGGATAGAGACTCCTTTTCTTTTATCCCTTCAAAGATCTTTTCAGGAAGCAGTTAAGCGGGCCTGAAATTACATGTGAAATCAGATGACAAATTTTTTTAAAAGCTGTGTTTTTTCTCTCTTTCTCTCTTAGCAACAAAATATAAATGTGAGCACTTTGCCCTTTTCTGAGATTTACAGCACCCTCTCATCAACTTTTGGTGCCAGCTTCACAGTGATTGGTCTTAACACCTGGATGGCTAGAGTTCTACAGTATCTCATCATCATTTCTATTTAAGAACATAATGAAAATGCAGCTGTCTTAAAGTTACACAGCTTAGAACAGGATGGGATCCTTTACCAATATGGAGGCCTCTGTGACCCAGTTCATTGGAAGATCTTAGCTGAGTTTATCCAGTGACTGGGTGGGTTTTGCACTGGCCTCTCTGACAGGTCTTCTCTGGATCATTGTTCTTGGTATCTCTGTGACAAGGTTGGTGAGGGTTAGGCTTGTGGTTTGGATAAAGTAGTTCTGGATTAAGATCAAATCTTGGCCTCACCAGCAATGTAATCTGTTCTACGGATGGAAGTAGTTGGTGGAGTCTGACCAAGAGTAGGTGAGGTTGGTACTTACTATTTAACAGACCCCCACTAAGGCTCCAGAGGCCTCAAAATACCTTTCCTTTGTATCACTTTGGCTCATACTGCCCATCTTATGTGGGCTGAAATTAACCCAATTACCTATTTTTACACTAGATCTCAGAAGTTCAGCCGCAGGATTTCAATTTTTCTCAAAATACAAAGATGCAGACATTATGCTGAGAGACCTTGAGGAAATGGTCAAGGTTTCTTCTATTAGTACATGTTAGGTCATTAAATTAGGCATCATAACTTTAGACAGTGTTGTGATTTGAATTGTATCCCCCTCCCTGGAAATTATGTTGAAGTCGTAATCCCTGCTACCTGTGACTGTGACCTTATTTGCGAATAGGGTCATTGCCGATGTAATTAAGGTAAGATGAGGTCATACTGGAGTAGATGGGTCCTAATCTAATATGACTGGTGTCCTTATAAGAAGAGGAGAGGAGACACAGACACACAGGGAGAATACCATGTGAGGACAGAGGCAGAGACTGCAGTGATGTGTCTATAAACCAAGGAATGCCAAGGGTTGCTGGAAACACCAGTAGCTGAGAGAAAAGCATGGAACAGATCTTCTAGAGCCTTCAGAGGGCACAAGGCCCTGCCAATACTTTGATTTCAGATTTCTGGCCTCCAGAACTGTGAAAGAATCAATTTCTGTTGTGTGAATCCACCAGGTTATAGTCATTTAAGGTAATCCTAGGAAACAAATACAGATAGAAAGGAGAGGCTGGCCTTGATGTAGGGGTAGTGAGTTTCCATGGAACTAGAATGCAGGGTGCCATCTCCCTTGATGGCTGTAGATCAGAGGCAGGAGCTACCAACAGCTCTGTGTAGGTAAAGTTGCAGGCCTGGGGTTCATTCATCCAGGGAGACACTCCTGCAAGCCAACCAGAGTTCTGCTAAGGCTCTGGGCGTCACCTTCAGGAGGAGCCTGAGATCCCTGAGCAGAGCCACACAGTTTACAAAGGAACAGGTGCTTGGACGGGTGCCTAAAGAAAGAGAAGATAGCCCAACTTTGTCTAATTTTTTTTTTTTTTTTTTTTGCGGTAAGCAGGCCTCTCACTGTTGTGGCCTCTCCCGTTGCGGGGCACAGGCTCCAGACGCGCAGGCTCAGCGGCCGCGGCTCACGGGCCCGGCCGCTCCGCGGAATGTGGGATCTTCCCGGACTGGGGCATGAACCCGTGTCCCCTGCATTGGCAGGCAGACTCTCAACCACTGCACCACCAGGGAAGCCCCCAACTTTGTCTACTGCACAATTCAGCCCAGGCCATTTCGCTAACAGGAGACAGAACAGGTCAGCTCTTCTTTTTGCAAAATCTCAGTTAATTGACCCAGCGCCTGATTCCTGCCTATTTGATCTTGCACCACTCTCCTTAGGGTTAACTTACATTCTCCATTCTGATTTTTCCATCTCCAACGTTGCCTATCTCTGTGTTTATGGCCTGCCAGGAAGATGGTCCAGGAAGCCAATTTAGGTGCCTTTTGTCTATTAATTCTACTAGGTATCCAATAAATGTTGGTTAAGAGATTTTTACTTTTCATCCAGAAACAGATGTCCTTTGAAGTGAATGCTATAGTGCATTCTCTGGAATCCCCCCTCAGGACTGAGGCAGTTATTCTTCTGGCTGCTGGGAATGTTGGCTGCTGAGAGCTCACAGGAGAATCCCTCTCCAGGGACTGCCTTTGCCTGAAGCAAACTGCCTTGCTCAAGTTATTTAATGAGTGGTCACTGCAGGAGTACAAAGACTCGCCACCCCTGCCTCAGGTCAGGACGTCTCTGAAGGGTCATCCCAGCTCCAGAGCTCCCCAGAGGATTGGCTGAGGCCTTTAATGCAGCTGCATCACTATTTGACTTCTGTCCAGGCCTGCTTCCCTCATCTTCATGCTGGTCTTGTTCCTGAGAGCACTCCCGCCTGAATACCCCAGCACACAAATGTCAGTGTTTTCTCCAGGGAGCCTAATCTAAGATATGTCAACCTTTTATATATATACATATATATATATATTATACATACAGAGAGAGAGAAAGAGAGAGAGAGAGAAGAGAAATACATTGACCGCACTTACTGGTATCGATATGGAATCTGGAATGCGAATAGCCATAGGCAGGAAAATAGAATGCTACCATGTCTCTGCGTTGTCTCTGTCCTCAGCCTAATGGCTGGATCTTTAAGGTTCTACTGCTCCCCAGGGGCTTATGAGTTCTGAGCACAGAGCACCTGCTTAGTAAATATTCATAGAATAGGGTAATGGGTGAGTGTTCATGGAATTCAGCTTGGTCCTGGGATGAGCTAAATAGGTCTTTCAAAGAGTTTTTTTTTTTTCTCTTTGTGATGAGAAGAGTCATCTTTGGAGGGTGTATTAGTTCCCTAGGGCTGTTGTAACAGTAACACAAACTGAGTGGCTTAAACAATGGTAATTTATTGTCTTACAGTTCTGAAGGTCAGAAGTCTGAAATCAGAGTGTCAGCAGAGCCCTGATTCCTCTGGAGGCGTTGGGAAAGGATGTGTTCCATGCCTCTCCTTTAGGTTCTGGTGGTTTTGCTGGCAATCCTTGGCATTCCTTGACTGATAGGCACATAACCCTAATCTCTGCCTTCATGTCCCCATAACGTTCCCCTTATGTGTGTGTCAACATGTCCGAATTTCCCATTTATAAGGACACCAGATATTGAATTAGGGGCCTATCCTACCCCAGTACAACCTAACCTTAACTAATTATATCTTCAATGACCCTATTTCCAAATAAGGTCAAATTCTGAGGTACTGGGCATTAGGACTTCAGCATATGAATTTGGGGGGGGATACAATTCAACCATTTTCTATGGGGGGTTCTATTTCTGGTTCTGGGATCCCAGAATTTCCACCATGCCCTGTGTTAGAAATACTGGGGCTGCAGAAGGGCCAAGGGAAAGAAAGTGTGACCTGCAGCAGTGGGGTCTTAGTCAGAGGGAGCTGGGTTCTAGTTAGCAGAGGAGTGGAATGTTGAAAAGCTTCACCTTTGCCACTGAGGCCTGACTGGATTGGGAACAGATTCCATGCGCTTAGCTGGTGGAGGCAAGCACATGAAAGAGGTACCATCCTTTAACTGATGCAGATACTTCACCCTCAAGGAAAGGAGTATAACTCCTCACTCCTTAAGTGTGAGCTGCACGTAGTGATTTCCTTCTAACTTGTACTGTGTGGAAAAAGGAGAAAGAGGAACCTTTCAGTAGAGAAACGTGACAAACACCACCTCAGTCAGGTGATCCAGGTCAGCATCAACAGTGCTAAGCGATGTTGACCGTACATACCAGGACATGACGTGATGAAAACGGAACTTCACCTCTGTGATCTTTCTCCCCCAAACACATAGCCCCAGTCTAATAATGAGAAAGCCATCAGACGTACCCCAACTGAGGGATAAGCTACAGAACACCTGACCGGTACTCCTCAAAACTCAAGATAATACAAAATATGAAAAGCCTGGGTAACTCACAGCCAAAAGAAGCTGAAGGTGAAAGATGATTAAGTGTAATGTGGTGTCCTGGACGGGATCCTGGAACAGAAAAAAACATTAGGTTAAAAACTAGAGAAATATGAGTAAATTATGGACTTTATTTATTATTAATGTATCAATATTGGTTCATTAATTACAACAAATGTGCCATAGTAATGTAAGAGGTTCATAATAGGGGAAACTGGGTGAGGGGTATATGCAAACTCCATTTTCACAATTTGTCTGTAAAACTTCTAAATAAAACATCTTAATCTCCTAAAATAAAAACCTTTTAGAAACCGAATTTATAAAGTACCACCCTAAACTTCCAGTCAGAAGATAAATAAGTACAAGGAATATAGCGTACAACATAATGACTGTAGTTAATACCGTTATCCATTCCGAATGAAAGTTAAGAGAGTAAATCCTGAGTTCTCATCACAAGGAAAAAATTTGGTTTTCTTTTTTTCCTTTTTATTGTATCTGTATGAGATGATGGATGCTAGCTAAATGTATTGTGGTAATCATTTCACAATATATGTAAGTCAAACCATTATGCTTTACACCTTAAACTTATACAGTGATGTATGTTAATTAGCTCTCAATAAAACTGGAGGAAAAAGTACCATCCTTTGATTACGCTCTCTGAGCACTGATAGGTCAATCCTGTGTTGAAAGAATTTACCTTTGCTTTCACTGGGCTTTCTTTTGTCTCTTTTGAGTATATCCTTAATCATATACTAAAGGATAATTGTTGAAAAGGCACCCAAGTCTCTGTCACTAGTCTATGTCTCTGAGTTAGTGCTGCCTACATGTTTGAGATTCTCTCATGAGACACGTCTTTGTACGTCTATTCTAATCCAGTCATCCTCAACCTTCCCTTTTCCAAATATTTCTGTAGAATAATTATCCACCTTGGCTACATATGGAGTCACCTGGGAAGGTTTTGCAAATCCTGTTGCCCAGGCCCCACCCTGCTCCCCAGGCGACCCAATAGGCAGCCCGGGTCGAGAACCACCGCCGGGTGCTACTCTCCCTTGGATGCCATCTGTGTTATAGGTAGCTTACCTGTCCCACGAACTACAATTCCACCTATTCCTACTTTAAAAACTTGGGAAGTTTGCATTTCTAAAAACAGTTTTGCCTCACAGCTACTCAAGAGCAGAAGGTAGGTAAAAGGTTGTTTATTCTCAGGAGAAATATTTAAAAGCAAGCAGGGACACTGACCAATCACACCATTGGTGGAGCTAAATAACCAGTCAGGGGCTCATTGGCTGAATATTAGCCCTGTTTATTCCACCCTCATCTCTATTTAACCAGAGAACTAAAAGGAGAAGCTATGGAGGGAAAAGAAAGAAATATGATTCTTAGTGCTCTTGGCTTGCTTAGAGTAATGGCAGGACTGAAGACCCCAAGACACAAAACCAGAGGTTCTAGCAGCTGTTCTGCCCCCTCAACAGAGGGGAACAACAGGTGTGACCCCAGAACTTTGAGAAGAAAGCAAGATGGGAGCTACTCCACCTTGAATTAATTTGCTCCAGGTTTTATCCCCTTAGATTATGATTTGTACCCCTCTGATGCTTTCATGAAGTTGTTGCCACTGGGAAACATGTCCAAGGCTCACCTTTGCTCTGTAACAGAATCAGTGCTGAATCCAGAGAAGATTCAATCTGTTCCCTTCTCCAGTATGACATGAGAATAAAGCGGTCCAGAGTCCAGGTCTTTTATTTTTTTAACCTGGACCCTGGGAGCCAAAGGACAATCCTGCCCAGGTTTATCTTCCTCCATTACTGGTCAATTGTTTTGACCTCTTGACCTTGCATCTGGCTAACAATCCATGGGCAGCTCTAGGTTTGCCCCATCCAGCAAATGTTGATCTAACCTTTTGGGTCTCCTGACACTATTATGAAATCTATTCCATCAGAAACTAAGTTTTTAAAAGAGGGAGAACTTTGCTTTTGTTTATTGTTTGTTGTTCAAAGAGTATTTATAGAAAATTGCAATATTACCCTTCCACGAGAATCAATCCACGTGTTGCCACTTTTACAAGCTAGGGGTGGAGAAAAGATATTCTTTGTTTTAGAACGAAGGTTCTAATACCCATTCCTGTTTTTCAGTTTCCTGCTACATGCTTAAGAAGATCTTTTACTGTCCATTAATTTTGCTATAAAATATTTACAATAAATAAAACAAATAAATATTAATTTTGTCTGCATAATGTCTTTCATGATTTCAAATTATTTTTTGAAATGAATCACATACATGCACAGGCTTGTTTTGCTTACTTTCTATTTCCAGTCTTTAAAAACTGTTTTGATAAACTAAAAACATGTTTCCAACACTAAATATCTTTAAAACTTTAAAGGCCAAAACAAAATATGATAACAATAAAAAAAGGCAATGTTTAGTCCAAATAGACACATACTACTGTTAAAAATTAAAGTGGTTTTCGTTGGGATCTGCATCAGGGATTTAACTGCATTTTCCAATCTTTTTGCAGTCTGAATGTATCTGCTGACTAAAGTTAATTCTGTTAAATGGTATTTTCCCAAAGTTTTCCTTTTGTAGTTTCTAATTTGGTTTAATTTGGAGAAAGAACATTCGCTGTAGATAGAATGACAATGAAACATCATATTATAGTAAAACTTGTATATATGCCACTTTATTTTAAAATAAATGTTTCAGCCAATTCCCAGATACTTGTAATCTTTTTACTATCACTTGTTAATGAGTTTATGGAAAGCAGTAATACTTTTGTAAATGATTCATTATTCACTTGAAAATTTTTCTGCCTTCTGAGTGTTTATCATAATGAATCATTTAAATAAGTATTTTATTGAAAACAAATTAACTGAAGAATAGTTTTGCTTATTTTGAGTTGCATGTTGCAAAACTGTTATGATACTGACTTGATGAAAATTTGTTTTCTAATTATGTTTTAAATTAGGAAAGTAATATCTGCTCATGTTTCTTAGGAGGTTTAAACAGCTCCCCAATCACTCTCCTTTGTTAAAGTTTAAAACAAATTTTTAAAAGTATAACCCATATAGAAAAATTTACAAATCACAAGTGTACAACTCAGTGATTTATAACAAAGCAAACACCCCAACGAACAACCACGAAGGTCAAGGTAAAAAACATTACAAGCACCTCAGAAGTGCCCCTTTCCCTCCTCAAACACAACCATATCCTGATTTCTAACACTAGAGATGATTTTTTCTGTGTTGTACTTTATATAAATGGAGTCACACTATATGAATTCCTTTCTGATATCTTCATTCAACATAATGTTTATGAGATGCATTTTTATTATTGTATGCAGCTAATGACGTCCACCATCACTGCTTTCATTTCCTTGTGTGACCATACACGAGTAAGCTCTCCTACTACCAATACATAGTTTGGTTGCTTCTAGTTTGGGGCTTGGGATGGTTAATTTTATGTCATTTGACTGGGCCATGGGATGTCCAGATACTTGGTTAAACACTTTGGATATTTCTGCAAGGGTGTTTTTGGAGGAGATTAACATTTAAATCTGTAGACTGAGTAAAGTCGATTGCCCTCCTAATGTGTGTGTGCCCTATCCAAACATTTGAAGGCCTAAACAGAACAAAAAGGCTGACCCTCCCCTGAGTAAGGGAGAATTCCTCCTGCCCGACTGCCTTCAAACTGGGACATCAGCTTTTTCCTGCCTTCAGACTCAAACTGAAATGTCAGCTCTTCCTGGGTCTCAAGCTTGTTGGCCTTTGGGCTGGAATTATACCATCGACTCTCCTGGGTCTCCAGCCTGCTAACTCACCCTGCAGACCTTGGGACTTGCCAACTTCCTAACTGCATGAGCCAATTCTTCATAGTAAAATCTCTTTTTATCTATCTATTTATCTATCTATCTATCTATGGCCTATTGATTTCTCTCTATATATGTATATATATATCTGACATATATATATATATATATATATATATATATATATATATATATATATGGCCTATTGATCCTCTGATGAACCCTGACTAACACAGGGCTCTTATTAATAATATCACTGAACATTTTTGAACATGTCTTTTGGTATAGACGTGCATGTGTTTCTCTTAGCTACATATCTGGGAGGGGAATTGCTAAGTTGAAAGGTAAGCATATGTTCACCTTTAGCAGATACTGGACAACAGTTTTCCAGAGTAATTATGCTTTCTTTCTACCATCTCCACCCTGTCCACCAGCAGGGCACGAGGGTTCCCCTTGTTCCACACCCAAGACTGACAATTCTTCTTTTACTGACAATTCTTCTCTTATATTACTGACAATTCTTCTTCTTTACTGACAATCCTTCTCTTATATTATCTTATATATATTATATATATTATCTTTATTATATATATATATATATAATATATATCTCATATATATTATTACCAAAGACAACTTTGGTGTTGGTCTTGTCAGTCTTCCAAATTTTAGCAATTCTGCTGGATGTGTACAGGTATTGCATTTTGATTTTAATTTGCTTTTCTTTGATGACTAATGCAGTTGAGCGCCTTTTCATGTATTTATTGGACATTTAACTATTTCCTTTTGTGAAGTGTCTGTTCATATCTCTCGTCTATTTTTCTAGTTGGTTGTCTTTTCCTTGATATGTATGATAAAGTTTTTACACTGACTTTAGTGTAAAAAGATGATGTCCCCAAGATGACTGCTATAATATTTCCAGTCCCACAGGTTCTTCTAGAGCTTTGCCACTCTCCCATCAAGAGGTGGAATCTATCTCCACTTCTCTGGAACCTCAGGGGGCTTCTGTAGACTGCCTTGCCTAATAGAGTCCAGGGGAAGCAATGCTCTGTAGCAGCTGGTACATTTTTAAAGGATGCAATAGCCTCTCAAATTTTAGTCTAGGTCATAAAGGCAACATAGCTTCTGCCTGGTTCTTTCTTGGAACACATGTTTTTGGAACCCTGAACAATTATGAAAGGAGTCTGGCTACCCTGAAGCTGCCATCCTGGAGAACCCACCTGGGCAGGCTACATGGACATAGAGATGCCAAAGA
Organism: Monodon monoceros; assembly: GCF_005190385.1. Taxonomy (NCBI): domain Eukaryota; kingdom Metazoa; phylum Chordata; class Mammalia; order Artiodactyla; family Monodontidae; genus Monodon; species Monodon monoceros. Next base: position 13,140,113 of record NW_021703780.1, read on the forward strand.
ATCCCTAGTCCTCATCTGTCCAGCCCTCTAGTCTTTACAGCTCAGGGACCAGACATGTGAGTGAGTGAGCCTCCAGGATGACCCCAGGCCCAGCCATCATCTGACTGCAACCTCACAAAATGCCTTGAGCCAAACCACCTAGCTGAGCCACTCCCAAATTCCTCACCCCCAGAAATTATGAGCGATAATGACTGTTGTTGTTTTAAGCCATAAATTCTGGGATGATTTGTTATGCAGCAATACGAACCAGAATAATAACTTACTGTAAAACCAGTGAAGGTGATTAGACTCATAGAAAAAATGAAGAGAGTTGACTTGTCTCACTCAAAGAAAAATATTCCAAACATTAAAATCAAATCAATGTTCTATTCTTATTCTGTACAGCTACTTGAAATGATGTATATTTTAGTTTGCCTCATATCTGAGAAAAGGTTTTCTGTACAGATTTTTAAATTTTTTTCAGAGTTTTTATCTGGCATTCCTTTTTCTTGTTAACAGAAAAGATGATTGCTTTATATTTCGTATTGAAATCTACTTTCTTCTTGAAGACATTCTTCACAGAGTCCTCTGACTTTTTGGGGCTCACTGCTTCCTAGATTTGCTGCACAATCGTCAAACTGGGATTTCGTTTCAGTATTCTCTGGATTAGTGCCTTATGCTTTTGAATCTCATGCTATCCTTTCTCTTGGGTTCCTTGTATGTTCTGTTAGAACACATGCTTAAGTAATTTGTTAAAGATGCATGAAACATACAGTTTCTGTGTCATTGTGTATCTGTAATCTTCTCAGTTTTGCCTTTACACTTGATTGTCTGGACTCCAAATCTCTCTCAGTGTTTTAGACGTTACGGCATTGTCTTCTAGCTTTCAGGGTTGCTGGAGGTTTGCTGTCCATCTTATACTTGTTATTTGGCGGTAATCTACTTTTCTTCCTGGAAAGCTTCTGAATTGTCTCTTTAGCCCTCGTGTTCTACAGTTTCTTCAGATGTGCCTACGTACAACTGAGGGTCATTTTATTCAAAATCTTGGTATTTGTTGGATTTTTTCAGTTTTTCAGACCTGAGTCTTTTTTCAGATCAAGGTACTTATGTATTTGATTACATCCTTCCTTCCACTATTTTTTTTTTAACATCTTTATTGGGGTATAATTGCTTTACAATGGCGTGTTAGTTTCTGCTTTATAACAAAGTGAATCAGTTATACATATACATATGTTCCCATATGTCTTCCCTCTTGCGTCTCCCTCCCTCCCACACTCCCTATCCCACCCCTCCAGGCTGTCACAAAGCACAGAGCTAATATCCCTGTGCCATGCGGCTGCTTCCCACTAGCTATCTACCTTACTATGTTTGTTAGTGTGTATATGTCCATGTCTCTCTCTCGCCCTGTCAAAGCTCACCCTTCCCCCTCCCCATATCCTCAAGTCCGTTCTCCAGTAGGTCTGCGTCTTTATTCCTGTCTTACCCCTAGGTTCTTCATGACATTTTTTTTTCTTAAATTCCATATATATGTGTTAGCATACGGTATTTGTCTTTTTCTTTCTGACTTACTTCACTCTGTATGACAGACTCTAGGTCTATCCATCTCATTACAAACAGCTCAATTTCGTTTCTTTTTATAGCTGAGTAATATTCCATTGTATATATGTGCCACATCTTCTTTATCCATTCATCCGATGATGGGCACTTAGGTTGTTTCCATCTCCGGGCTATTGTAAATAGAGCTGCAATGAACATTTTGGTACATGACTCTTTGAATTTTGGTTTTCTCAGGGTATATGCCCAGTAGTGGGATTGCTGGGTCATATGGTAATTCTATTTGTAGTTTTTTAAGGAACCTCCATACTGTTCTCCATAGTGGCTGTACCAATTCACATTCCCACCAGCAGTGCAAGAGTGTTCCCTTTTCTCCACACCCTCTCCAGCATTTTTTGTTTCTAGATTTTTTGATGATGGCCATTCTGACCGGTGTGAGATAATATCTCATTGTAGTTTTGATTTGCATTTCTCTAATGATTAATGATGTTGAGCATTCTTTCATGTGTTTGTTGGCATTCTGTATATCTTCTTTGGAGAAATGTCTATTTAGGTCTTCTGCCCATTTTTGGATTGGGTTGTTTGTTTTTTTGTTATTGAGCTGCATGAGCTGCTTGTAAATTTTGGAGATTAATCCTTTGTCAGTTGCTTCATTTGCTAATATTTTCTCCCATTCTGAGGGTTGTCTTTTGGTCTTGTTTATGGTTTCCTTTGCTGTGCAAAAGCTTTGAAGTTTCATTAGGTCCCATTTGTTTATTTTTGTTTTTATTTCCATTTCTCTAGGAGGTGGGTCAGAAAGGATCTTGCTGTGATTTATGTCATAGAGTGTTCTGCCTATGTTTTCCTCTAAGAGTTTGATAGTTTCTGGCCTTACATTTAGGTCTTTAATCCATTTTGAGCTTATTTTTGTGTATGGTGTTAGGGAGTGATCTAATCTCATACTTTTACATGTACCTGTCCAGTTTTCCCAGCACCATTTATTGAAGAGGCTGTCCTTTCTCCACTGTACTTTCCTGCCACCTTTGTCAAAGATAAGGTGTCCATATGTGCGTGGGTTTATCTCTGGGCTTTCTATCCTGTTCCATTGATCTATCTTTCTGTTTTTGTGCCAGTACCATACTGTCTTGATTACTGTAGCTTTGTAGTATAGTCTGAAGTCAGGGAGCCTGATTCCTCCAGCTCCTTCTTTCGTTCTCAAGATTGCTTTGGCTATTCGGGGTCTTTTGTGTTTCCATACAAATTGCGAAATTTTTTGTTCTAGTTCTGTGAAAAATGCCAGTGGTAGTTTGATAGGGATTGCATTGAATCTGTAGATTGCTTTGGGTAGTAGAGTCATTTTCACAATGTTGATTCTTCCCATCCAAGAACATGGTATATCTCTCCATCTATTTGTATCATCTTTAATTTCTTTCATCAGTGTCTTATAATTTTCTGCATACAGGTCTTTTGTCTCCTTAGATAGGTTTATTCCTAGATATTTTATTCTTTTTGTTGCAATGGTAAATGGGAGTGTTTTCTTGATTTCACTTTCAGATTTTTCATCATTAGTATATAGGAATGCCAGAGATTTCTGTGCATTAATTTTGTATCCTGCTACTTTACCAAATTCATTGATTAGCTCTAGTAGTTTTCTGGTAGCATCTTTAGGATTGTCTATGTATAGTATCATGTCATCTGCAAACAGTGACAGCTTTACTTCTTCTTTTCCGATTTGGATTCCTTTTATTTCCTTTTCTTCTCTGATTGCTGTGGCTAAAACTTCCAAAACTGTGTTGAATAAGAGTGGTGAGAGTGGGCAACCTTGTCTTGTTCCTGATCTTAGTGGAAATGCTTTCAGTTTTTCACCATTGAGGATGATGTTTGCTGTGGGCTTGTCATATATGGCCTTTATTATGTTGAGGAAAGTTCCCTCTATGCCTACTTTCTGCAGGGTTTTTATCATAAATGGGTGTTGAATTTTGTCGAAAGCTTTCTCTGCATCTATTGAGATGATCATATGGTTTTTCTCCTTCAGTTTGTTAATATGGTTTATCACATTGATAGATTTGCGTATATTGAAGAATCCCTGCATTCCTGGAATAAACCCCACTTGATCATGGTGTATGATCCTTTTAATGTGCTGTTGGATTCTGTTTGCTAGTATTTTGTTGAGGATTTTTGCATCTATGTTCATCAGTGATATTGGCCTGTAGTTTTCTTTCTTTGTGACATCCTTGTCTGGTTTTGGTATCAAGGTGATGGTGGCCTCGTAGAAGGAATTTGGGAGTGTTCCTCCCTCTGCTATATTTTGGAAGAGTTTGAGAAGGATAGGTGTTAGCTCTTCTCTAAACGTTTGATAGAATTCACCTGTGAAGCCATCTGGTCCTGGGCTTTTGTTTGTTGGAAGATTTTTAATCACAGTTTCAATTTCAGTGCTTGTGATTGGTCTGTTCATATTTTGTATTTCTTCCTGATTCAGTCTTGGCAGGTTGTGCATTTCTAAGAATTTGTCCATTTCTTCCAGATTGTCCATTTTATTGGCATAGAGTTGCTTGTAGTAATCTCTCATGATCTGAGCCTTTTTAAAAATCTATTTTTACTGACAATTCTTCTCTTATATTATCCATGTCTTTTTCTTTTTTATCTAGCTTTCTGGGAGATGCCTTCACTTTAAAAATCATGTCCGTAATTGGGGCTTCAACTATTTCCATTCCACTATTTAGATCTTTCACTGAATTCTTAAAAATTCTGATAATCATTTCAAATTTCCAATAATCCTTTCTTGTTCTCTGATTCACTTTGCCCCCTTAGCAGCCAGTACTTTTTTAAAGGATGCAGTAACCTCTTGAATCTCTGTGAAGATAGATATTTTATAAGATATCTCCCATTATTTTTCTTCTGCTTCCTCAGAAGCCAGTCTGTGTTCACCTCAGTCTTTATCTTGCATCTCGTTGATTTTCCTCAAATGTCTGGTGATCCTTTGTTGACTATTCATATGTACTAAGAACTATATTGATAAATATAGGTTGACTGAGTGCATTTCACTAATAGGTGTGTTTACTCAGAAGGCCATTTTCTGAATGGGAAAGCTGAGTATAGCCCTGTGTAAGTGGGTGGCTTTGCCAGCCAAGCCTCCATTTAGCCAGCAAGTTCAGGACCATCACGACTGCCCAAGGCAGAAGAGCTTTACCTGGGGGTAGAATTCCACTTCAGAGTGGAGATGGATTTATGTCCATTGTGGAGGCTCTAAAACTGAGGCTAGACAATACTTCTTTCTGCCTCCACCCAAGCTCCCATTCCCTTCAGGAAGATCTTACTCTCTTCACAATGCAGTCATTGGTGCTCCAGCTAAGGATAAAGAGCTGCTCTGTATGTGGAGTGGGAAGGGAGGGCCTGAGTGGCCCAGCTGTTCTGTGGTTTGTCTGTTCTGTGGTCAACTCCCCGATCACTGCCCCAGGCCCTTGTTTGTTCTCTTTGCCCACGGGCCCCAAGCTTGGGGCCTCTCTAGGTGAGGATCCTGGCTGAAGACTTCACACTCGCATGTTTTGGCTTGTGCATTACTCTGCTTTGCTACATCAGTATGGTCCCATCTGCTCTCTGACTCCCAGAAATTTATCCAAGTCATTGAAGTTTCTGCTGTGGACATTCTATTTGTTTTCAGGATTCTAATAGACTTAGTTTTTATATATCATTATTGACATTTCAATAGGATCTTGGGAGAAGGGGTAGGCAAATGCACATACTCTGTCTCTTTGAACTGGACCTAAAACATTTTATTCAGTCATTAAAGCGTTTCTACATTTCCCTGAAACAGAAAGAGAGTGTATAATTAATTGTATTAAATTTTCTAATGGAAAAACAGCAGGTCTAAAATGTCAGAAGAATTATCTTGTCCATTATCACCTTCCTAACAATTAGAGTAGCATAGCTGTTAAAAGCCTGGTCTTTCAGTCAGACAACTTAGGGCAGACTCTATGTTACTCCACTTACTAGCTAGGTGACAATGTGCAATTACTTAAAGTCTCTGGGCCTCAGTTTTCCCGTCTGTAAAAAATGGGCATAATGATGCTCTTTTTGTGGGTTTTGTGATGATTCAAGTATTCAGCATAATGCCTGGAGTGTGGTAATCTATTAGTGGTAGCCAGTAGCAGCAGCTGCAGTAATATCACCATCACCCCAGTCAGGAGACATTTTCCCTGTTATTCTGTCTTCTCCTAGGCATTGTTGTTCTAATTAACCAGAGTTATGAGACCTTTATGGGTTTGAGTTTTGGTTGGTTGACCTTCAATCCCTGCCTCTGGTTTAATCTCCAGATTGCAGGGAACATGGCGAAGATAAGAGAGTACAAATTAAATACTGATGATAGAACAGCACGAACATAATCAGAGCACCCAATGGTTTTATAGCAAAGATTTTCCAGCATTTATCTCATTTATTCTTTCAAAACATTTTGATGTACGTAGTTTAGGTATTTATTGGATTTATCCAATATACTTTTTTTTTTTCTTCTTTGGAGCAAGTTAACTTTCTGGGTGTCTGTTGTGGAAAACAGTAATGGTTTTCCCAAGTAACAGAGGATTTTCAAAAGACCCATTGGTATCAAATGTATTCCTCCTGATACCCAGGCCTTTGTTCTAAATGATAGAAATACTTAGTTTTAAGAATTAAGACAGGAATGCCTTCGTAAACCTAGAATAAAAAGCACTGCCCTACTCTAAGAGTTTAAACTTTTTGAACTCTTTTTTTTTACATGAATCAATCCTACACAGAGCTCCAATACATAAAATAGAGGAAAGCAGAGCTTCCCTTGTTGAGGAGGGGTTGTGGACCAGAACTCTGCCCACTAGGCAGCCCCTCTGCCTTCAGCTACTGCCAACATGGTGGCTACAGTGTGGCTGAGTGGTGGCTTCTTGGGCTCTAAGAAACAGAGTTTGAAAACCATTGATCTGACTTATTCCAAGGACAAGTTTTCCTGTTTCTATGAAAAAGCTACCATTTTTGAGTGCCTTTTTGTTGTGCCCAGCCAATGTCCACAATAGTTTTAATCCTCCCAATTAACCACTCCTGGGAGGCATTTACTATCCCATTATTATAGTAAAGAAATCAAAGTCCAAAGAGGTGAGTAACTTACACAACATCCCACAGTTAACAAACAGAGGATTTGGCTTTTTACTCATGATTGGTTCCAAATTCTTTCTCCTGCCTCAAAATGAATACGGAAATCTCTAAATTCCTTTCTAGCAATAAAATTTCATATTTTCAAGATACCTTTATTGATCAAAACAATAAACCCTGAGCCAAACTCAGACAGAGAAGGAATAATAAGTACAAACAAAACAGAACATTTGAGTGGACATAGAGAAATCAGTTTTAACTATTTGGCCAGCTTTCTCTAGTCATTGGCTTTTCCTAAATTTACTGTAGTGAGAAATGTCATTTTTGATGTTTCCTTCCCAAGTATCTTTGCTTGGTTTCCTCTTTTTTCAATAGAAACCCTCGTTACTTACTTTCCGGCTCATGGCCATTGGGGTTCTATTTGTGTATGGTTGATGATCTACTTTCAGACCTATTCATTTCTTTACTGAATTTTCTGGGCTCTCATAATGTGCAAGGCAGTGCATTAAGTGTCCGGAGTCATAATCCCTGGCCTTCAGGCACTTATCAACAGGTTGGAATGAGGGAGCCATACCTGTGTGAGATAGCGAGGAACACACACCACACAGGCACAGAGACTATGACAGGAATGCAGAGGTGGGAGGCGTCATTGTGCCTGGTCCAGTCAAGACAGGCTTTCTGTAGGAAAAGGAGCTTGAACTGAGCCTCCGGGATAGACGGGGCTTTGAGTGAAAGGAGGGGGGGAGGTGAGGATAATTCCAGGTGGGAAACAGGCAACCAGTAGGACCAACTAGTTGGAGAAGAGGGTATGTGTCTGTCAGAAGGTACTTAATGCCGACCCCATTTCACTATGGGAATGCAGGCCCAGAAACAGCACCTCATTCCTATGAGCTGATCTTGAGTCTTTGGAGAAATAAAAATTAGTGTTTCACAAAAAAGAGAAAAGGGCACTTGCACTTACGATGTTTTTCCTTGTGTCCGTCCTTCAGGGAAGGAATTGTGTGGGTCAAATTCCTCCTAAAACAAAACTTTGGGATTGTATTCATTTCCTAAGGCTGCCATTAAAAAAGTACCATAAACTGTATGGCTTAAAACAACAGAAATTTTCCCTCTCACTGTTCTGGAGGCCAGAAGTCTGAAATTGGGGTATTGGCAGGGCCATGTTCCCTCTGAATCCTGTAGGGGAGAATCCTTCCTCCCTCTTCCAAGCGTCTGGTGATTTATAAGCAATCCTTGGCATTCCTTGGTTTTTCAGCTACAGCACTGTAATCTCTGCCTCTGTTGTCAAATGGCTGTCTTCTCCCTGTGTGTTTCTGTTCCCTTCTTTTAAGGACACCAGTCATAGTGGACTAAACTCTTCCACCCCCGACTCCAGTATGACCTCAATTTAACTAATTACATCTGCAGCAATCCTGTTTCCAAATAAGGTCACATTCCAAGGCACATGGAGTTAGGGCTTCAACATATCTTTTTGGGGGATGCGAGTCAACACACAACAGGGATGAGCAGGACAACTGCGGACCTTTAAGATGAGGGTTTTGGCTGAAGAGGAAGAGTGAGATTTTTGAGGATCCGTTAGCATCTGCCTCAGAGACTGGTCCTCTGGAGGGCCCCCCCACAGACCACTTTTTGGCTCCTTGAAGAAAACAGTTTCAGATGAAACTAAAAGAGTGCTTTCCCCAGAAATCTCTGTGAAACTCTGGGGTTGTTAAGCAGAGAATGAAGCACAAATGCTGGGAGAAGGAGACAGGGGAGGAGAAGAGAGGAGAAGGGAAGGGATTCCCAAGTGGCTAAGAATACTTGTTTGGCGGTAGTCAAGAGTATCATTAGTATGAATTTGTAACCACAGAGCACGATGGGGACAACATGGAGACTCCAATCCAACATCACTTCAATCCTCATGAGATATGGCCCAGTCAAACAGGAAGAATCTGGAAAGGGTATACAACTCGATTTGTAGAAGAGAGAATAATTGAGAAAAGTTAGCTATCACTTGGAGTAAGAGTAACATACCATATCTGCTACCACAGCTGATGACATAATTGGATATTAGTTCAACTTGGACCCAGAGGCTAAGTTGCAAAACCAGTCCTGATGGAAAGATGCCTTATCGTCAGGGAGTCCATAGAAAGTACTTAGTAGGAGAATTATCCTGAATTACTGTGGGCACATGGGTCCTGGATAAAAATCTCTGATGGATAAAGAACCTCAGCTCCCTTAAGACACATCATAAGAGCTTTTGGAATAATCACAGGGGCTTTGGGGGAAGGTCCCACAATCACTATGCAGAGACAAGCCTGCGACGGATGTGTGAGTGTCTCCTCTCTTAGACAAGGAATCTTTGCTCCCACCCCTGTCCCCACACCGTCGGTATTTGGAGTGTGGTAGGTCCTCATTGCTTGCCAAATACACAAAACCTGACTTCAATAAAAATAAAGCAGGGTGTGAACAGAAAGGCAACAACAAAGAAAAAATTCAGCAAAGGGTGGCATTTCACCTACAAATGTAGACAACTATTGCCCTCTCATTGAGAATGTATAAGAATGAATAGAAAGACAAATAGGACAAAATTAAAAGTCCGGAAAGAGACAGAAGAACACATTTAAGGTATGAAAAAGGTGCTATCTCAAATAAATGGGGAAAGTTGGATTTTTTAATAAAAGATGTTGGGACAACTGAAAAGCCATTTGGAAAAATATGAAATTGGATCCATACATCATACAGAATATCAGGAAAAACTCCAAATGGGTTAGAGATCTCAATGTGAAAAGTGAACCCATTTATTTTTCTAAGAAAACTTGGGTAAATTTCCAACCTAGTAGTTGGAAAGCCTTACTGTGACTCACTGTTCATAAGAAATAAAGAAACAGGTCGATAAACTTGTCCAAGCATTAATACTATCTTTTGTGTGGCAAAAGTCAAAAGACAAATGACAAACTGGGAGAAATATTTGCAACTTATATCAATAAGGGACTAAGCTCCCAAATAGTTAAAGCACTCTTTAAATATCATCAACAATAAAAGAAAAATTAGCAGTAAAATGGGTAAAATGTACAATCCATGAGAAAAGGAGATGGCCTTTAAAATATGAAAAAATATGTTCAACCAGACTTATAATAGGAGAAATTTATATTAAAATTATATTGAGATATTTCTCACCTATCAGATTGGTGAAAGCTCCGAGTTGAACAATACTTTCTGTTAGCTGGGCTTAGAGCATCTGGCACTTCACATATTGCAGGTGGGAGTGCAAACTAGTACAAGCTCTATGGAGAGGAGTTCAGCAACAGCTCACCAAGTTACATATGCATTTACCTTTTGACCCAGCTCCTTGGAAATCCCCTAAAACACATCTACCTCCACCAATATAAAACATATTTGTATAAAGCCATTAATTGCAGAATTATTTTGTAATAGCAAAGGATTAGAAATAGAAATGTCCAAGAATGAAAACCAATGAGGTTAATAAACTAGTACTAAGGGCCTAGAACACAATGGAGTGCGTGGCAGCCATATAAAAAGAATGAGAGAGTTCTGTAGACACAGATTGTTCTACAGGATACATTGCTAAGTGAAAAAGGGTGCAAAATAGTAATGTGCTATGCTATATTTGTGTATGAAATCAGAGGAAATAAGAATATAAATATACATATACAAATATATTATACATTCATGCATGTATGTGTGTCTATGTGTTCTGGATCTCTTGTAGAAAGAAATACTGGAAGAATAAACCGGAAACTATGGTCACCTATAACAGATGTGAGTAGGGGGCCAGGGAAGGGGGAATAGAAATGAAAATGAGACATCTGTGAGAAAGACTTTTTATATCATTTTGATTTTGAACCATGAAAATGTGTTACACAGTAAAAAATAAAATCAGGCAAAAAGGAAAAAAATGAACATATTAACTGGATCATTGAACAACCATCAGAAATCAGAGAGATTCCTGAGTTGAAATTTTCTCCATAAAATGATAATTACTATACAAGCCCTCTGGCACTCAGCAACCTCTGGAAATATTAATAAATATGGGGGATGAGCACTCGGCCCAGGTGCCCCATAACAGGCATAGCAGGAATTGCCTGGAAAGAGCGACGGTAAAGACTGCTGGCTCTGGAGACATGGAAAACTTGGGTTGAATCTGCCACTTGCCACTTCCTGGAAGGTGAGTTTAAGGAAGTAACTTAAAAGCGTCCATCAACAGATGAATGGATGCAGAAGTTGTGGGATATATATACAACAGAACATTCTTCAGCCTTGGGAAAGAAGGAAATCCTGCCATTGGCAATACCACGGATGAACTCTGAGGGTATTATGCTAAGTGAGACAAGTCAGACAGAGAAAGACAAAAAAGCCAAACTTATAAGAACAGAGAGTACAGTGGGCTGGGGGAGGGGGGGAGTTGGGGAGATGTTGTTGAAGGTACAAACTCGTAACCAGTAGACAGATTAGTCCTAAAGGTCTAAGGCATGGCATAGGGATTATAGTCAAAAACACTGTGTTATAAACGTCAAAGTTGCTAAGGTCTTAATTGTTTCCCACAAAGAAAGAAATGATAATTATGTGACATGATAGAAGTTTAAGGTGATGCTACTGAAGTAATCATATGGTAATATATAAATTTATCAAAATCAGTACAGTGTACACCTTGAAACTTAATCTCTGATCCTGTTTCATCACCTGCAACATGGGTACCATATGGATTAAGGGAAATATTGCACAACATTGTCCCTGGTTCACACAAAATTAGCCCCATCCCCCCACTTTGTGGAAGGTCTACAAATCCCAGGGACAAGAGGTGACCGTGTAAGCGAGCAGGACCCTATGAGGCCTCCCCAGAATAGACCCCACCCATGTTCTCTGCCGGCCTTTTGTCTGTAGGAAAACTTTAGTCAAAGAATAAATTTAATCAGAGAAGTGAGAAAATGCAGAAAGAAAGGAAAACAGTCAAACAAGACAAAATAATAATACTTTAGCCATTAAACAAAGTCAAGGACCTTTAGTTCTTCCTCAAGGACCATAGGTACTATTCTGAGCCACGTCCTTTGAGCTGTTTTGCAGCTACTGAAACCCCACCAGGTGGGAGAAGTGAACTGTCTGCTGCCCAGAAGCACGCAGACCCCAGACCAGTTGGAACCAGCAGGTTGAAGATGCCGACTCCCACTTACCTCACCACCAACCAATCAGAAGAATGCCCACGAGCTGATCGCGCCCTGCTCCCTGAACACTGTAAGACTCCTCACTAAGCCTTCTTGGGCGGGACACACAGTCTTGAGGGCATTAGCCGGCTGTGGCCCCCCTTTGCCTGGCAAAACAATAACGCTACTTCTTTCTACTTCACCCAAAACTCTGTCTCCGAGATTTAATCTGGCACCGGTGTGCAGAGGCCGAATCTCAGCAACAGCCATGGTATCAGGAGACCCACAGCCTAGGGAGGAGAGGGACTCAGGAAGGAAGTGCACTTTGCTTTATGGTACAAATGGCAGTTCAGGTGCTGGTCTCCCAGACCTGGCAAACACTGGAAACAGAAAGTTCCCCTGGAGAGCCTGCAGAGCGCAGGGCACCGAGCACACCTGTCCAGGGACCCAGAATTTAAACCCAGTCACTTCTGGCCTCCACTGCCTGCTGCGTTTTTCCCCTGCAGCAGTTTCCCTTCCTCTCTGGAATTCTCCAGAAATGGCTGTGAAAGAGTTTAGATTCCTTTGTTCTCTTTTGACCTTTGACTAAGAAGAGTGATTCAAAGTCTGCTACAGGGCAAGAAATGAGCTTTGAAAAGTACCTGCAGGAGATCTGAAAATCTTTGAGCTCAGTTTGGATGTTACCAAGGACCAGACCTGGGATTAGTTTTGGTTTTTTGGGTTTTGTGTTTTTTTTTATATAATTCTTTATTTATTTATGGCTGTGGGTCTTTGTTTCTGCGCGAGGGCTTTCTCCAGTTGCGGCAAGAGGGGGCCACTCTTCATCCCAGTGCGCGGGCCTCTCACCATCGCGGCTTCTCTTGTTGTGGAGCACAGGCTCCAGACACGCAGGCTCAGTAGTTGTGGCTCAAAGCCTAGTTGATCCGCAGCATGTGGGATCTTCTCAGACCAGGGCTCAAACCCGTGTCCCCTGCATTGGCAGGCAGATTCTCAACCACTGCGCCACCAGGGAAACCCTGGGATTAGTTTTTTATTCATATAATTTTGTCTCAGGAAAAGGCAGAAACACAGATGCACCTCCTGCACAAACCGTCAAGGTTTGTGCAACTGAGGGACAAACGTTGGCCGGGGATGTCGACAGAAAGCAAGGGGACCCTGGTCTTGGCTCCAAAGTCAAGTCGCTTTCAGTAGATACTGATTCCAGGTATGGAATCAATTTCTGAGTCTGGCTGATTAAGGAAGAAGAAAAAAGAAACCGAAAACTATAATGTTTAGGTAAATCAGTCTTGAAGACACACTGATTGACTGATTGATCATTATTCATTCATTCATTTTACTCATCAAATAAACATGTATTGAGTACCTGTTACACCAGCCTGCATGCTAGTTGGGGAAGACAGAAACAGAGAAACCTGACTAAGGTACTTGCCATGAGAGGAGAATTAAAATCAGGAGGGATTTCAGGTTCTTAGGTTTGGAAGGAATCTTAGAGGTCATCTCACATTACTCCTCAAGATCAGATCTAGCAACCCAAAGCGACACAGCTGATTAAGCACAGAGCCAAGAACAGGCTTGGGTCTCCTAACTCCAAGTCCAGTGCTATCTCCATTGCAACTTGCTGGTTCAGAGAAAAATTCTCAAGTGTGTCGGAGAGAGAAAAAAAAAAAGAGAGCTGGAAAATATGTATTTATTTGATACGATGAAGAAAGGTGAGTTGATGGCTTAATTTTCCTCCCTAAAATTCTGGAGGAAGAGAATTCCTTGAAGACAGGTGCTGGGTGGGTAGGGAAAATGTATTTAGTTAATCGTTTCAGGATACACTCACAAATATGGGCTTCTTGGGAAAATATCCATTAAGATCCTGAAGGAAGGCCTCAATGTGCTTCGCTGCATTAGTGAAAGATGAGTCACCTTACTATCTTACATACTGGCTTCCTCTTCAAAATACATCCCTTTGAATAAAAAGGCCTAGCTATCGTGGTTGAACTCGGATTCACTTGGTCTCCATGGCAACAACAGCAAATCCCCACAAGTCACCGGAAAGGGGCACTTGACATCTTGAAGCACAATAGACAGACCCTTTACATCATAGCGGTTCCTCTCACTGCTAGAAGGGAAGGAGACACCATCAAACACACATTCCACAGCTGCAGAATAAAAACCTCTGCACCCAGCCTGATTCTTGAAGCTGTTGCTGAGTTCAAGAGTCATTCATGAATGTCACTACTTGTAAGCTGACAATTTCAGATGGCTCTCTGACACTCTCCTCCACCACGCTTACCCCAAGCCCAAACAGAATTGGACCTAGTTATAATTTACATCTATCAGAAGTTGGTTCGGGTGCATAAGATAGACCATCCAAATGAGCAGTGACTTAAACACTCAAGGTTTTACTCTTTCACTTAAAAAGTCTGTAGATAAGCAACCTGATGCATTTATAGCTACTCAGCAAAGCCTTTAGTAAACAAGGCTCCCTCCAATAAACTGCCCCACCATCCATCCCTAGGGTATGACTCTCTTCCTCGTGGTGCAAAAGCTATCAAACTTCATTCTGCTGGCAGATGTGGAAAGGATGATGTAATGTATGTGTGCCAGCTATCTTTCTAGGAGGTTCTACTGCAATTGCCGAAAAACGTTTGTACAAATATCTCATTGATCAGCACTTAATTATGTGGTTACACCTGGTTGCAACAGAGGTAGGGCAATATAGTCTTGATTCCTAATAGCTTTGTGCCCTTTTAAAAGGCAAAGGTTCTATTATAAGGATGGAAGGGAGCCAGCAGTCCCTGGTATAACATGTAATCTAGGTCCTTTGAAGAGCTACCTGAACCGTTTAATGCCTCTCTGTACAAACGGCAACTCAATTTTGGCCCCTAACTCCAGTCCACAAGCCCAGTGGTTAAAATGGTCTTCATATAATCATGGGCTAGTGATCCCCAGGTGACGATGTTGGTTGGAGGGGTTACCTCTTAGTGTAGAAGCAGTGATATAATGAAGTTACCAGGCAGGGGGGTCTGGGGACCTCCATGCGTGACTAGAATTCATGGGCAGATGTGTCTCCAGGTGGTTGTGTGCTCCTGTTCTCTCAGCAGCATGCTCGGGCTGGGGCACACCTGGACACAATGAAGCAGAGGGATGCCACCCCACTCCTGTGGACCCACTCATTGACTGCTGAAGCCAGAATATGCATTTGGGGGTCAGCTGCTGAGAGGAGGCTGGGAAACCTGGGGACTCCAGGGCCTGGAGGCCCAGGTGCATCGAGACTGGATTCGGGTACAGCATCTTCTGCTAGGTTATTTATGGGATAATCCTGCTTGCCTCTCCCTGGAATTAGAGAGGGTCATATTTTCAGGGTTTATAGCTTCAAGGAGGAAAGGCCACAAAAGAACAACTTAAAATAAGACCTCTCAGCTTTTGAGATTCAAAATAGACTTTCGAACTCCCAGCAGATATAATAGGTTGTCAGAAAGGGCCTTTGAGTCCCAGTGCCTGGCTCCTGGGTATTAAAAGCAAATGTTTCTGCCATAAGCAACAGATTTGGAGAAAATGCTTGATCCTATGACATAAGAGCCGATGTGCTCAGCTCTTAAGTTTTGATTCCATCTGGGGACAAGGAGACAAGGAGAGTCAGGGAGGAGAATAGTAGAGAAGTAATGATGGGGGTCTGTACCCTGCTGCCTTTGGCCTAGTCTTGAAAGGCAGGGTGCCATGGATCCTCTACATCAGTTTGGGCATTTTGTGCCTTGAATTTTCCCTGGGGTTTTGAGAGATGGTAGGTACCCATGGTGTCTGCTCTTTCACTGTGACACAGGGGAGGAGAGATGACAGCAGGGGACACCTGGGGAGATGGGCCTGAGGTGCCTTCATATAAGCCCCCTGCAGACCTATGGAGCACAGGAGCTGTGATGTTTTCTCAAGGGTCCTAGAGGAAAGGATGCGGTCCAGTGACAGAGGACTTGGGGGCAGTGCATTAAGGACAAGGAGATGATGCTGCGTGTACCCAGGCCAGCCGATAGGGTCAGCTGACCCCCTCAATGCTTCGCCTTTCCATAACCTTCTCAGAATTTAGATGGCACCCCAGGGAGAGAGAGCAGCAAGTTCTGAAATGACTCAGAGAACTCCGACTTGCCATGTCAAGTCATTTCTGCCATCAGTAAATATCCGGCTCAAGACAAAAAATAAGTACAGTTATGATAAAACAAAGAACTCTCCATATTTGGCACTTCTGAGTTTGTGGCCTGAGAAATTCGAACTTGCTACAAAATTGTATATCATCCAGCTTATTTTAAAAACTGGATTTTATTTCATATTACCTGAATGAAACAGTAAGAGAAGGATGTTATTTCTGGGAGGGCCTCATGTGAGTAAATAAGAGTTACTGGGGGGTTTCTTACAATTCTTTATGAATATTTTTTTTTTGCTAGTAAACACATTTAATCAAATACTGTTTAATCAGGCATTATTCATATTTGTGGATAAGCAATTGGATAGAAATCTAATCAAATAAGGATATTCCGTAATCAGCTTATCAAGGGGCCCCAGCAGAGACCCGGCCCTGGATCTTCACAATCTTCCAATTATCCCTGAAATCTTACTGGTTAATCTGCAAGATGGGCCCTGCTGCTCTGCTTAGTGGCTCCTGCAGCTTCACACAATCGTATCCTGCCTCCTCTTCACAGCATCCCCGGAAAAGTTAGATAGCAGGGCTCTAGGATAATTATGGGCATGGTACCCCATGGAGAGTTGTAGTGTTTCTCTTACGTGTGTTATGGCACCTCATGCCCTCAGTGCATTTCATTCTCTCATCCTGGAAAAAATAACCTATCTGTAAATGCCTTAGTGGAGGGTCTTCCCTGGGCCTGTGGACTCCTGTTCTGGCCACTATATTAGGGATGATTCTCTTCACCCATTGACTGCGACACTCGGACTTGTTATGTCACATCTCTTAACCTCTATTTTCTTGGGATACTCACACCTTCCGCATGGAAATGTTGTAGGAATTAACATAACCCTCAACAGCTGGCACATAGTAGGTGCTCATCATGTTTCCTCCCTTTCTTGAAATCTCTTCTGGAGTGGAGAAGAATGGCTGAGAGTTTCCTCCACCCCCAAATCCTATTGGAATTTCTGGATAGAATTTGCTGAAGTTCTGCTATAACCAGTGACATATTTTGAGGCCATCCACAAACTTGTATATTCATACTTCATTTTTTATTTTTAAGAGATCTGAATATTTGACTGCTCTTTAGTAGGAATACTGGGAAGCCTTGATATTTCTCAAAGGGAAGAATGATTTGTCAGTCAGATAAATGTGTCCAAGCTACTTGACATACAGGAGCCCATTGTTTCAATGTTAAGTATTGAATTATGTTAGACAAAGATCAGAACGCTGCTTCTAACTTCCCAATGGATGCTAAAAATAGCTGGGATACTGCAGTTTCATTATCTGGAACAGGGGAGAGGAGACTTAAAAAAATTTTTTAAAAAAAGCCTAGCTGAGGGCCACTCAGAGTCAATCAAGGTCTATTTCAACAAATAGCAACTAAATGTAGTGGCTTAAACAAAGAAAGAGAAAAAATAGAAATCATTTTCTATATTGGCTATTAAAATAAAGGACACCGAACATAAAACTCTATCCAACAAACAGCAAAATATAAAACCATATACTGTAAGGTTTTGATTATCTGGAGCCCTTTGGAAAGCAGGTGATAGCTGACTTTTTCTATATAGCTCAGGATTTATATTTTCAAGCAATGAATTTTTAAGACTTTAAATGGAAATCTCTCTAAAATAGATCACACTCTTTTATATATTCTTTAGCAGAGTATAAAGAACGTAATTTAACCTCTTCCTGACTTGGGATTTCAATTAATTCTTTTTAATATCAATTATTATACGGTCCTGTGTTAAGACAATGACGCCCTCAAAATCGGTCCATGGGACTGTTTGCCTCTTTGTTAGTCCCAGATTTCTGTGTTTATCAATATTTTCTCTCGCTACCTGCTGTCACTTCTCACTGCTGTCATATGTCCATCTTAAGTGGACATATGACGATTCCTCCTTCCTTATTGCTTTCAGTGATTGGTAAATCCAATCCAAGTTTGTTAAAGCTATTTGTAAACTAGGAATAAATTGATTCTGAATGAACATTTGAGGGTTTGTGAGGAAGGGGTATGAGTCTTAGTGACTGAACTTTAAGATACATTTTATTCAGAAATTTACTTATTCATTTATTTATTTGTTTATACTCTGCTGGTTCTCAACTATACCTGGTTATCAGTTGATGTGTAATACACTAAAACTTTTCATAAACTGTAAAGTGCTGTACAAATATAAGGTACTGTGGATATCCTGAGAGACTTTTGTATAACCTGCATCATTCCCGACCCATAGGCATGCCCAGCTGTTTTAGGCCCTGAACTGATCACGCTTGTCTACATACTGGTGGACAAGTTATTATTATGTGACTGAGCAAATACAGAAAGATGGTGCTGGGAGTGGATTTTATATTTAGGGCCCCTAGTTGGCTAACAACTACTTGGTGGAACAAGCACAGCAGGGCATCTTGGCCACCAGGCTGTTGCAGGCTGGGTACCGGTCCAGCCAAGTGGTTGAGATGTGCTTCTGGGCACATCTCTGTGATCCCTGGAGGTGGTGGGATCTGGGGCACCTGGAAGCCTCAGGCCGGCCTCTTTTTGCCTTGAGCAGACTTAGTCATTTATCTCAGTTTGCTGTACAAATATTCTCACTTTCTCTGTGTGTCCTGGTGTGAAAATGTGCTGAGAAGGGCTGGCGTTAGGTAGCTATGCTGGATTGCTAGGGGCCAGGTTCAGGGGTATGGATGGCTTATGCTTTCCCAGACCTGCTATCTCCTGGCAATGCTTTGTTCTTGTCAAAGTAACAGAGACATCTATGTGACTGGGTGGTCCAAGAGGTCACTGTCACCAAGCTGCTGACCCAGCCCTCTGTGAGACAACCAAGCTGGTCCTAATATGTGGGAATTGTTTAAAATTAAGCTCATTTGGGACTTCCCTGGTGGCGCAGTGGTTAAGACTCCACGCTCCCAATGCAGGGGGTCTGGGTTCGATCCCTTATCAGGGAACTAGATCCTACATGCATGCCACAACTAAGAGTTTGCATGCCAAAACTAAGGAGCTGGCAAGACACAACTAAGGAGCCCACAAACCGCAACTAAGATCCGGTGCAATCAAATAAATAAATAAAAATAAATATTGAAAAAAAATTAAGCTCATTCAACGTGCGCTTATTGAGCACAGACACTGTGATAAACTCTGGAGACGCAAAGGTGGGGGACGTAGGACCCCCACCCAATGAACTTGAGAGGGAGACAGGTGTGTGATGATGTGATGGAGGAAAGCCCCACACAGTTGTGGCCTTCATAAGGGGACGCCTGTCCTTCCTTTATCCCCCAACCCAAACAAGAGATGAACATAGTGTGGCAACAACACCCCATGGCACGTTTGAACTCCTGGGTGGTATAACTGCTTATTACATGATTGAAGGATCATGGGTCCGTGAAGCTGGTAATCCTGCCATTCTACCTGCAGGCCTCTAGTCCCAGTCTCTGGAGGCCCCCCAGGGCGTCCGACACGTTTAACCACAGAGCAGGAGAGCAGGTTTAACGTCGCTTCCTGCCACACTGCAGATGCAGACATGAAGTCAGCGAGGAAGCAGACACAGTATAGCAGTTTTCCTCTGAGCCAAACAGCCTTGCAAAGTTTGTTAAGCCTGAAAACGGCACTCTGAGTTAAGTTGAGATTTTTGTTGAGAACAGTTTGGAATTTGTCAGATTGACCCAACTGGACTTAAAATAAATCTTAGTCAACCATTAGGATAATAAGTTTTGACCTACAAGAATAGGAGGAAACCAAACAAGTAAACAAAGCCCGTCCAAGGATAGCATCCTAAGTGCCTTGTTTTACAAATCCATGGAGATTTTCAGCTTCAAAAGGAAATACGTTGGGCTTCCCTGGTGGCGCAGTGGTTAAGAATCTTCCTGCCAATGCAGGGGACGTGGGTTCGAGCTCTAGTCCAGGAAGATCCCACATGCTGTGGAGCAACGAAGCCCGTGCGCCACAACTACTGAGCCCACGCACCACAACTACTGAAGCCTGTGCGCCTAGAGCCCATGCTCCACAACAAGAGAAGCCACCGCAATGAGAAGCCCACGCACCACAATGAAGACCCAATGCAACCAAAAATAAAATAAAATTTAAAGAAAAAAAAAGGAAATATGTTTACTTACGATTCAAAGGTTGTGGTTTCCTTCTTAAACAAAGTGATATGAGATTTTGTTCAGATAAAACTTGAGGGCTTTGTTCCTCTGAATACCTAAACTCTTTAGATTGAAGCTGGGGTTTATTCCTTCTATCCAGTAATAAGGACAACTAACACTAGTTGAGCATTTGTTGGGGACTGTGACAACTGTCTACATGAATTATCTCTTGTTAATCT
Organism: Monodon monoceros; assembly: GCF_005190385.1. Classification (NCBI taxonomy): domain Eukaryota; kingdom Metazoa; phylum Chordata; class Mammalia; order Artiodactyla; family Monodontidae; genus Monodon; species Monodon monoceros. Next base: position 13,160,356 of record NW_021703780.1, read on the forward strand.
GAAATACAGGGCATTTTTGGTGAGTCATGTTTTATATTGCTTGAGAACAGATTCAAGGGATACAAGAGAGAGAAAAGTGGGCTATCTCAGTGCGTGTACGGCATCGCTGTTGTCTTGGCGATTAGCTGAAGCACAAAATTACTTTTGCGACATGATCATTCCTCCTCCGAGACTAGCTATATTTTGAAGAGTTCACATGATCCAAGGACAGAAGCTGTGTTTGCTATACATTTGGATTCCTTCTTTGTACTGTATGGAACCCAATAATGTACCAGCAATGAACTCAGGTCTCCCATATTGAGAAAAATGCTACTTTGGCTGTGAGGAGGTTTCATGAGGCAAAGATTTTTAGACACCCTGAGCAGAATTCTGTGATTTTTCCAGGAAAGGTTCCTGTTTGCCAGGAAAGGTTCAGATGTCTGGAACATCTGAAGTACATGCGCTCCTGGATTAATGAATATTCCAAATTCAAGCAACTCAAGGGTTGTGTTGAAAACAGGAAGTCTCCTCAGAGGTCTGGAGACCGGAAAGCAATTGCAGGGCTCTGCCTTTCCTTCTCCCAGGGCAGCCAGCTCACTGGGCTCCAGTCACACCGGCCTCCTTCAAGCCACACACAACCCTTCTCATGCCTCAGGGCCTTTGCACCAGCTGTACCTTCTGCCTGGAAGACTCTCCCACCCCAGCTCTTTTTAAGCCTGATTATCATCATTCCCCAGGTCTTAGCTCAAAAATCAAGATGCTTTCCCTGACTCCCTTACCTAAGTTAGATCTCCCCAAGTGAAGGCACTTATTCTAATCTATGATTATCTTGTATGTTCACTCGTTTACCATCTGACTCCTTTCATTTGCACGTAAGATCCGTGACTACAGGGCCTGGGGCATGTTCACCACTGTATCTGCACTGCCCAGCACACTGCTCAGCACAGAGTCATGACTCCATATGTACTGAGTGAGTGAGTGAACGAGTGAGTGAATGAATAACATTGAATTTAGCTATTTTAACAAGATGGGGTATTATGAGATATCACATAAGCCTTCCTACATTTACAGTGTTGTATCTCTGAAAGATGCCCCCACTGAGCATGCAACTTGTGAGTAATCGATAGACTACATATAAGGGTGAAAATGGGCTAGGACATAAAAAAGTGGGAATAACAATATGGAGATATTAAATTTGCCTCTGAAGAAGTGTAAGGAAAGTCTGTTTGCCCTTAAATAATCTTTGTCTGAAAATATCCCATCTCTCAAAATCTTGTCACTCATCACTGTTTCCCACTCTTGATATGATTTCTCCTGAGAAAATAGAAATGTCCACCCACATTCCTGAATGCCTCATGCTTCCCATAAAAATTGGGGTGGACAAGCAGGGGAGAAAGTATATTGGAGAGGTGTTAAAAAGCCTCCTTTTAGACCCTAATTCTATGGTCTGTTTTAAGGGAGAAACTCCTATCTTAAGCCTTAGGCTTTTGAATCTGTGAAAGTCTGAAACTAACACAGTAAGCTGTTGTCTACTAGGAAATGAAGCAAACAAATATAATGCTAATTTGATGGGTGGAGGAAGGAGGATATTTATTATGAGAAACCCAGAGTTGCCTGCAGGCTGTGGGAGAATATGGGCTTCTGGAGGAGGGGGAGAAGACTGGAAGAGTTTGAAAGAGGAAAACAAAGTCCTCTCATTCTGAGACCCTTCCCCAGAGACTAAGAGGCTCGGGTGGAGTTTGGGGGTTAAAGGGAAAGGACAGGAGCTGCCTTTTGGGAAAGTTCTTGGATCTGTGCTTCTAACTCCGTTTGCAGCAAAGCTACTGGAATTCTCCAAGGCTTAAGAATAGGAGAAGCACTGTGGCCTCAACTGTGTAGAAAGAAAGATGTTGGCAATGCTTAAAGGTTCTTGTGTCAACATAAGGGTAAGTGGGAAGCTGACTCCCTGCTGCTGAGACCTGTCCCCAGGTCTTGGGGACACATTCTTGGATTAAAATCTACCAACATAAGCTCCAAAGAGTCACCATCTCTTTTAATAAGTCCTAAGTACCACTTGAGGGGTGTCAGGTACCATAAAGATCTAGAGAAGGAAAAATGCACTTCCAGATGTGGGTCAGAAAGGCTTCAGGAAAGAGCTGACTATGAGAGCTGACTATCCATGTAGACCTTTGCTGGATAGAGAAAGAGAAGCTCTGGGGTAGAGAGACCAGAACAGCAAGAGCAAAGACATGGAAGAAGCAACACAGGGGCAGCTGCTAGAGGCTGATGTGGAGACCTGCTGTATTTGGCCGGGAGGAGAGGAGGAAGTCCACTGGCCGCTGGGCATCATAGAAGTGGGAGCGATGCCAGCAAGGAGAGGAGTGAAAAAGAAGATGCTGACGACAAAGGGGACACACCTGAAAACTACCACCTTTTCCAAAGATTGATGGGTTTTAACTCTCCCGAGTGAGGTATTCATTTATTTACCAATAGATATTTGTTGAATTTCTACTATGTTGCCAGGTACTATTCTAGCTTTGGGGAGAAAGCAGGGGTCATTATAGACAAAAGTCCCTTCTTCCATGGAGTTTGCATTCTAGTGGGGAGCAGAAGAGAGCCAGGCCAGGGAATGACATGTCAGGTAGAGTCAGTGGCACAGGGACCATTTTGTCTCATGCCTGCAAAAGCAGACAACTCTCCTTCCCAAGGACTCACTTACTCATTCATTCATTCATTATTTATTCATTCACTTTGCTTTTTTAAATTTTTTTGCCAGATACTGTGCTAGGCACTGGAGCAGAGCTATAAACAAGACAAGTAAAATCCATCCCTTTGGGAGCTCATGGTATAGTAAACATGCAGCAGATAAATAAATAATATAATTGGAAGTATGATCATTGTGATGGAGAAAAATAGCAGGGAGAGAGGGGGAATTCCCTGGTGGCGCAGGGGGAATTCCCTGGTGGCAAGCGGATTCTTAAGCGGTTAAGAATCCGCTTGCCAATGCAGGGGACATGGGTTTGATCCCTGGTCTGGGAAGATCCCACATGCCGAGGAGCAACTAAGCCCCTGTGCCACAACTACTGAGCCTGCACTCTAGAGCCCACAAGCCACAACTACTGAGCCCATGTGCCACAACTACTGAAGTCCACACGCCATAGAGCTTGCCCACCACAACTACTGAGCCCATGCTCTGCAACTAATGAGCTCACATGCTGCAACTACTGAAGCCCACGCACCTAGAACCTGAGCTCCACAACAAGAGAAGCCACTGCAATGAGAAGCCCACGCGCTGCAATGAATAGTACCCCCATTCGCCACAACTAGAGAAAGCCCACACACAGCAAAGACCCAACACAGCCAAAAAAAAGAGAGAAGTGAGCGGGTTCTGAGGGGATGATTGAACAGAGAAGGGATGAACCATGTGCCAATGGGTGAAGAGTAATCCAGAGGAGAGGAAAGCAAGGGCAAATGCCCGGGACAGACTGAGCTTCAAGTGTCACGGAACATAAGTTCATGGGTTGTTATATCTCTCCTCTCCTCTCCTCTCCTTTCTTTCCTTCACTTCTTTTAAACACACTCTACTTCTTAGTAAGGACCTGCATAAATCAAGGCCCCTCTTACTATAAGGGGAGAAACAGTGTGACATCATGGAAAGAGACCACTGGTGTCTAGTTAGAAGACTTGCCTTTGTTTTCTCATCCGCAAAATTGGGGTCGCAGTCCATATGTTCCAGTCTCTTGTTCACAAGCATTGAGCCTCTGCTTCGTGATGGAAGAGGTACCAACAAATGTTCTTAAGAGGGAAGGAAGGTGAGCTTCTGCCCCCTGCCTGGCTGGCTTCCTCCACACATTCTGGATCCTCTCTAGTTCCATGGCTGCATGTAGTGACCAGGGCGGGAAAGAATTCCACTGGACCGCCTCAAGGTCTGTGCCATAGAGTTGAAAGTTTTGCTGATGTGTGTGGTAGTGATCAGCGAAGGCACTTTGGACCCTTGCCTGGTACCCAGTAGGAGGCACAGAAGTTCTGAGAGCTGGAAGCTGGAAAGAGCTGGTCTGGGGTCCCAAGAGGTGACTCCTTCTCAGTGCATACAGCAGGGGCATATTGGTGTGATAGGCAGGGGATCCCTGCATGGCTACAGGCACCATTAGTTGGTTCACTTTCATTCGGTTTCCCCTGAACCCCTGACTCTATGCACTGCAGTGTGGACCAGGGGTTCTAACCTGGGAGTCTGGTCTGCAGCATCAGTGGGTGGTGCCACATCACAGCCTCATTGGGGCGGAGAGTGGAGCTTTTACTGGTGAAGAAAGTGAGGCTCAGGCTGAGGGAGGGACTTGCCCAGGGCTACGCAGTGGTTGGACAAAAACTTGAGTCCAACTTCCCTGATATAGGATGGGATCTTAAAGGAAGACCGTTATGCTGAAAGAGGAGGTAGGAGCATCCTAAACTTCCAAAGACAGCCTTACCCGTGGTAGTGACTCTGCACCCTGACTGCACAGAACAATCACCAGGGGAGCTTTTAAAATTCCCGGGGCCCAAGTCTCACCCCAGGCCAAATAAAACAGTATTTCTGGGGCTGAGTCCAGACACCAGTATTTTGTAAAGCGTCCCAGATGGTGCCAATGTGCCACCAAGGTTGAGAAGCACTATCTAATGGCAAGCTTGGGGATAGCTGTTGCAAATAAAAATACAGTAATTTAGAAACTCTCTCTAAAATAAAAAATAATACTGATAATTTGCTCCTTCTTCTTTTCCTGGTCAATTCAAAGCAGTCATTTTTCAAGATAAAAACCTGGGTTAAGGGGGTGTAAAAGCAGGAATAAAATTTATAATAAATTACTAAGTGAGAAATAAAAGCCATAAATAATGTAAAAATGAGAAGAGCTGAAAGAACTAGGGCAGGAAGCAAAGCCAAGAAAATAGAGAGAGGTCACTTGGGGAAGGTCTGTGGGTCTGAATACCAATGGAAGAAGGAAAGCTAGTGAGTGAGTCCTGCCTTTTTTTGTTGTTTTAAATTTTTATTCATTTATTTATTTCTTGGCTGTGTTGGGTCTTCGTTGCTGTTCACGGGTTTTCTCTAATTGCGGCGAGCAGGTGCTACTCTTTGTTGTGGTGTGCGGGCTTCTCATCACAGTAGCTTCTCCTGTTGCGGAGCACAGGCCCTAGGCACGCAGGCTTTAGTAGTTGTGGCTCGCGGGCTCTAGAGCACAGGCTCAGTAGCTGTGGCGCACAGGCTTAGTTGTTCCACAGTATGTGGGATCTTCCTGGACCAGGGATCGAGCCCGTGTCCCCTGCATTGGCAGGTGGATTCTTAACCACTGCGCCACCAGGGAAGTCTGGTCCTGCCTTTTTGAAACTTCAGAGCAATAAGCACCTTGGATACCTGAGGGAGCTCAGCCTTTACAAATGACTAACAAGCTCCACCACAGGCAGCCAGAGCCTCCCAGGAAGGATGGTCATGGCCCAGCATGTCCAGGACCGAGCAGGGATGTTGTAAAGAGCAGTGGAAACGCAGTAACACTAGCCTCAGGCCTTCGCTCAGCTCGGAGGTGGGGTGTGGGGCAAAATGTATCAGAATCCATGGGGGACAAAGAGGGGAGAGGGGCTTTGCTCAGCTTGAAGGGCTCGGGTGATTTGGACACACTCCTCCCCTCTCCTCTTCTGTCCTCCATCCCTCTGCTGAGAATCACTGTCCCGAAAAGGCTCCCCTGAAAGCCCCAAACATTCAGGAACTTTGTGATTAGCATATTGTTTTCACTTTCCAGGTGGCTCCCTGAATGACCAAACTGGTAAGGGTAGCAGGTAATGATTTCAAATCATTGTCACTTGAGGACCAACTTTAGTCTCAGTAGTGGTTCAGTCAAAACCTCTCAAGGGGAGGAACATCAGTCACTGTCCTTTGATCAACAAACAATAAATTCTCTGAGCAGATTTGCTTCTGACACATTCCCAGCAAGCTCAGGCTGTGAATGAAGATTTGTAAACTCCAGGTATTTTATTAAATGGTAATCGTTTCTTTGCTTTATGGTTTCAGAATAATCCTTTCTCTCTTAGACACAGTGCACTGAAGAGAGGACTTCCCAATGTAAGATTCACTCGTCTGAACTGGTGATTCTTTATCATCAATTAATTATGGTTGAAAGTTGAGAAGGTCCATGGGATTGCCAGGTGTTTGGGGACAAATGGAAATCACTGAGTTTCATAAATGACCTCGATTAAACTGTAGTTGAGCTGGGGCAAGATAGCTGTGTATGTGGATCAGCTTTGTTCTCAGGTATTGCAAGAGTTATGTGTGTGCAGTTCCCTACTTCAACCTCTTTGACCTGCAAAAAAACCTTCTTGAGAAGATAGAGGAGTTTAGATTAAGAAGTACTCATCATGCTATTGGAAGACCTTGTCTCTAAGTCTAGAATATGTAAACAGTTACTACATGACTCTGGCTGAAGGGAAAAATCTGCATGAAGATTTTTCTACTTTCTTGATACACTTTCATTCAGTACCAAGTGGCATCTTTCCCTGCTTTTATAATGTGGCATTGTTATGGACATGAATGTTCATTTCCCCCACAAATTCGGATGTTGAAACCCTACCCCCCTAATGAGGTGGTATTAGGAGGTGGGGCCTTTGGGAGGCAATTATGATTAGAGGCAGTCATGAGGATGGAACAGTCATGAATGGGATTAGCATCCTTGTAAGTGACATGAGAGAGCTTGCTTCCTCTCTCTGCTCTCTGCCACGTGAGGATACAATAAGTCACCACTCCAGAAGAGGAACCTCACCAGAGTCCAACCAGGCTGGCACCCTGATTGCAGACTTCCAGGCTCCAGATCTGTGAAAAATAAATTCCTCTTGTTTATAAGCCAGCCAGCCTATTGACTTTTTAATAGCAGCCTGAACTAAGACAGGTATATTTGAGAATGTTCTCAAAGCATTGACTGGAAAGGCAGATATTATTATCAAAGTGTGGTTAAACAAATATCAACACCCTCAGTGATTCACAGTGTTACTATGGTTTCCTGAAGAAAGAAAAAAAAAGTTCCAAATTGGCAGATCGGCATAAGTGGCGCATGACGAGATATCCTTTTGAATGTCTAGCTTAGGAAATGGGTGCCTTTGATGTGAGCATGTGTAAACGTGCTTTTGACACCTGTGTGTAAACGCATAAAGCAAATATTGAGAGGCCAGGCCAGCAGAAACTGCTTGGCATCCACATAAAAATTCCCAAACAAACCTTTACCATCACAACTCTACAAAACTAATCCTAATGTTCCCATTGAATTATCTAAGATAAGAGGAGATCTCTTTTGCCTGCACAGAATTAGTCAAGCTCCTCTTCTGCATGATTACATCTCTGGCAGAAGCTTCCTTTGGGCCTAACCCACTTATTTAAGCATGGCTAGTGTTGTATACTGGTTAATGGGAAAGGGATATCTTGTATCTCTTAAAAAACACAACAAGGTTGGGAAAAGAAGAAATAGTCACAAGTCGTTCGATTGGCAGCTGGGAGAAAAGTAAGCCACAGGCTCAGCAGTTGAGTATGTCACTGACCCCTGGGCTCATCCACAAGAGCACAGCAAGAAACAGGCTTACTGACAGAACATTCAGAATCCCCAAAGCTACCCGGCCCAAAGTCAAGCCATGTTCTGGGAGTCCACTGACAGCTGCTATATAGACTCCAATTGGGAAAGATCATGCCTTAAGGAGAAATAGTATGAGTTGGCAACCTTTTTGGTAAAGGCCCAGATAGTAAAAATTTTAGATTTTGCCAACCATGCGGTCTCTCACAACTCCTCAGTTTTGCCATTGTAGCACAAAAACAGCTACAGATGATACGTAAACAAATGGTCATGGTTATGTTCCAATAAAACTTTATTTACAAAAGCAGGCCCTGCACCAGGTTTGGCCGAGGGCCGAAGTCTGACAAACTTCTCCTCCCTGATTATATCATTGAGAACAGTATGGATGAGTGAAAGGTGCACATGTTCACCAATTACAGAATATGATTTTTAGAGGCAGCCTAGGGTAGCATGAATTCAGATCCCAGCTCCACCACTTCCTAGCTGGACAAACTTGAGCAAATTACTAAAGCACTCCATGCCTCAGTTTATCCATCTATACAATGAGGGCAATAATAGAACTTAGTGCTTGGGTAGTCCCAAAGCAGACCCTGAGGAAAGAACTTTGGCGCAGGTGATTACTTGAGAGGTGATCCCAGGAAGCACAAGTGAAGGAGGGAGGGCAAGTGAAACAGAGAGAATGTCATGTAGAGCCATCAAGGAGTGGGTCATTCCTGAGGGGAATGGGGCATAACCATGCCGAGGACCCTCGGAGGTTCTGTGTAGGGTGGAGCAACCAGGATGCTTATCACCGACAAGCAGTCCTCACTATTAGTCCACACGGAACAGTCCACTGGGACTGCAGGGGTAATCGGGGTGGACCGGGGACATGTGAGAGTGTCTGGCACAGTTTGTCACGGGGTTATTATAAAGATGATGTGAAATAGTATTTGCGAATCACTTAGAAAACAACGCCTGGCATTTAGTAAGTACTATTTAAGTGACAGTCAAATAAAGAGTGGACATCCTTTGAAGCAGCAGGAAGAATATTAGGCATGACAAAAACTAAATTGCTGAAATTATGTATCTCTAAAGGCAATACTGGTTGAAAATTTAAATAAGTTCCACAGTGGATCATGAAGGAACACGAGAAATGTTGGGAAGCACGTAGGTATTACAGGCAGCGGCCGCTCCGACATTATAAAGCTGTGGCTCAGTACTCAGTACTACACTGGCTGATGACAGTGATGCAGAGTAACTCCAGTGAGGCTGCGGACAGGCTATCAAATAAAGCTCACACCATATTTGGTGTATGCAGAGCTGTTATGGTGGCATGGCAATTAGGCACAAATAATATGCCATTTGCATAAATTACTATAATTTGTATTACTTTTATACAAGCAAATAAAAGTTTTGCTCTTCTCACACTGTCTTCCAGTATCTAAAACTAGGAAGATATTGACCATTTATCCTAATACGGTTGAATCATCCCAACCACCTGTGTTCAAGGATGAGGGCCCTGAATTGTATCCCGTGTAGTTTGGGCTTCCCTTATTTACAACCTTCCTGACTCTGAATTCCACTCATTCTCACTCTGCAGGTCTCTCCCAAATGCTCCCATCCATGGAGCTCACTTTTCCATGGAGTTTTAAAGCACACTCACATGTTCCCCCTTTTCTTTTCCTGAGTGTTCTGGCTGCCAATGGGCTCTGTCTGGGGAAGGGGCCACAGCCTTGTAACCATATTTTGGCAGGTTGGGGAGAAGGATCGGTGACCAAGGAGATCCTACTCAGGAGGGGACAGGGAGCACAGAGGGAAAGAGCACAGTAGCTTTAGCATCTAGACGTCCAGGTGGATGGAAGGTGAAGCGTTGGTCTCAACGAGAAATAGGTGATGAAAAGACAGTGCTCGCACCAGTTGGTTCTTGTTTCCGGGATTCATCCGCAAAAACCTGGGCAAAAATCTTTGGCACTGGTCAGGAGCTGTACAAATAAGCCTTTGATTACTTCCACAGGCTGGAGAAATGACCTAGAGTGGGAAGAGGAGGAAAGAGCCGTACCTCCTACTCAACCTCGCCAAGCACCCATGTTACTAATGTAGAATAATCTTCACAGACACTTCTAGACAATAGTGTGTGTCTCAGTCAAAATGCTTTTGCTCACAAGAAAGAGAAACAAAACCAACTGAAAGTGGCTTACACTAACAGGAAATTTAGTGTTCTACAAAAGAAAACATCCATGGTCATTAAATTCATTGTTTCAAAAAAAGGTCATCAAGGATCCGGATTCTATTCTGCCAGCCTGGGTGTATGACCCTCATCCTTAGGCTCACTCTCCCCATGGCTGAAGACGGCTGCCGCCTTTTTGTGCATCACACACAGACACAGCCACATTGAGAAGAAGAAGAGACCATGTATTCGTAAATGTCTCTTTTCAGAGTGAGGAAACCTTTCCCAGAAGCCCCCCAGAAGATCTTCTCTCTCAACTCATGGGTCACAATGGACCACAGCTCAGTCCTAAACAATCCATGGGCAAGAGGAGTAGGACCACTGAGGTTGGCTTGGATGGGTTAGGATTTGCCGCTGTAGCTGGTCTGGGGTTGGGATCAACCTCCCCTGATTCATGTGAGGGAGAAATAGATTCCAAACCAAATTTGGAGCTCTGCCGACAAGGCAGCAGGTGGATGGAATGCTGCCTGACAACCGACAGTAGGATTTTAGAGAGATCATGAGGGCCCACCTGATACTCTTTTACTTCCTGAAAGCTTTCCTACTTATCTGCAGGTGGCTAAAACCTTTTTAAAGGTCCAGAGGCCTTTGAATACGCAATTTCAAAAGAAAAGCACAAACATACGAATATGGCTGGAAAATAGTGGGAGTTGCATGAGTTTCCCTTTATTGGGATGCATGCCTCCCCCACCATTCTTTGCGCCCATTATGGGCAGGAGACTACTATTCATTGTGTCCCCAGTATGCAGCTCAGGCTGACACTCATTTCCTGTCTTGCCAAGTCTCCCATGTGCCTATCTTGATGGGAACCATGATGAGACACAGTCCAGTCATGCATCCCAGACATAAGTCTAAATGGTTCCACCCCAGGCTGATTTGGTACCTTTTCTTGGTCCCAGTTCTTGACAACATATTTTTCAGAGAATTTATCCAAATTTAATGACTATACATACACCTGCCCCTTAAGCCTGAGCTGTTGTTTCTCTCCTGCATATTTAGTCATAGCGTCTCCATTCTCCACCAGCATCAAGTTCCAGAAGACACTTCTCTGCTTTATCTTTAACCAAGTAACAGTCTACAGATAAGTTTGACATCTATTATTGTTATACCTCTATGGTTTTGCTTTTGGTTGAATTTATCATTTCCTCTAATTGTTTTCTTAAGTTCACGTTTCCTGCTTTCCCCACCAATCGTCTCCTCTCCTGAGACCCATAATCCCCACTGTTCTGTTTTTGCCAGTCATCATCTACCTATTATAAAGGAGCCTCCATCAAACTCGCATTTCTATCAGCATGCAAAAGATAATCTGTGTCCACAAACACAAAATGGCATGGACATATATACATTACCAAATGGAAAATAGATAGCTAGTGGGAAGCAGCCGCATAGCACAGGGAGATCAGCTCGGTGCTTTGTGGCCCCCTAGAGGGGTGGGATAGGGAGGGTGGGAGGGAGACGTAAGAGGGAGGAGATATGGGGATATATGAATACGTATAGCTGATTAACTTTGTTATAAAGCAGAAACTAACACGGCATTGTAAAGCAATTATACTCCAATGAAGATGTTAAAAAAAAAAAAAAAGTTAAGAGAAAGTACCAGAAAACAGTGCCTCACAGGGTGGCTGAACACATTGAATTTGATTTCCTTCAGCAGGTACCCCTTGCTGTTTACACAAGTACAGTTATTAAGACACCAGACATGATTTTCCTTGTAATAAAGTTTCTATATTCCTCTGCTCTTTGGAGAAAGTAATAAACTGCTGGGTACACAGCAAGTCCAATAAATACCCCCATACACTTAAAAAAAAATTTAAAAAGAGGCAGTACCAGACTTACAAACGTCTCATACAAATGGCCAATTTGTATGTACACCATCCCCCCACTCCCCATCACCTCCTTCAATGCATATAAACTAGGAATTGCAACATGCATAAATTCAGTGCTTGCAGAAGCCTACCAAGTGGAAACCTAATGTTCTTTTCCCTTCTACAGCTGATCCTATTTTGTACCCCATGCAAATGGATGCTGATATTTATATAACTTTAAAGGGCTTATAAAGTCCACAAAGGAATCTGACACCCATATTAAAGTTGTATCCTTAGTTCACCTCATTGTAGAAAAATATTGCAAAATATTTGAAGTTAATTCCCATCTGGCCACCTCCACAATAGCTAACCACAGCAGGAGAACTTAGAGAAATGAATTCCAGGCATGCCTGATAATTTGTTTGCTGCATGACTTTAAGCGAAAGCTTTAACTTTCAATATATATTTGATTCTCAAAATAGGCTTCAGAAGAATACAGTGAATGTAACAGTTCCATTGAGGTGTGACAGACTGTCTCAGGGTTCTTGGAGTCTGCTGTGGATTTTGTTGATTCATGAGGTTGGGTTATATTTTGCAAACTGTCTTTAATAGTGTTTATGTATATTATACATACATTGTAGGATCTTCTTTACTCCACTGTGGAGATTACTGCATAGGCTGTGAATGTCTATTCCCAGTGGAGCATGCTTTCTGCTCTGGAAAAAAAGAAAACATGAGTTGATCAGAGATGGGGTGTTAGAGCATATTTAAAGGCACAGAGGCCAGTGGTAAGAATGAGTTTATGGAAATACTTAGTACCAGTCCCTAAGGGAGTAATCACAGATAGACTTTGAAGCTGCTTAAGAACTGGCAGCATCATAGATTTTTATAATCACCCTAGTAGCTGCACTAGATTAGCCTAATGTAGTTCTGGCACACAGAAGATGTATAATAACCACTTGTTGAACTGAGCTGAAGCTTAAGAAGAAGGACTGAGGCTTAGTACATGCAAGAGGGGAGGAGCAGCTAACCCTTTTTCAGAAATGAATTAAATCTCAATGCTCTTTTATCCGCTTCAGAGTTTGAAGTCTATTTTCCTACGGTCAGTGCTTACAGGGGAAGGAATGGGTAGGAGAAGAAGATACAGGAAGAGGTTATAAAGATAACAGCTCACATTTCCCGGGAGCTCACTATAGACCGAATATTATGATGATGCCTTACCAGGACATCAGGGGAATGAAATGAAACTCTGGACCCGTTAGCTTTTAACTAACTTTGTTCTTTAATTATGAAATTAATTTCTAATATTTCTTCATAGTATTCCAATCTACCTGGGCATTTTAAAATAAAGCAAAGGCATTTTAGTTTGCTCTTATACTTGAAAACTCATGATGAAACAGTAATGAAGGATTTCATTAAGTCAATGAAATGACAGCTGTGGATATAGCCAGGCTGGTGTTGATTTATAAAGAAAAAAATTGATTGGCCAAATTTTAACATGGCTTTGGACATTAATCACAGTAGTCTTGAAAATAATTTATTCTAACCAGCCTGCCATTCTCCTCTGAGGCATGAAGAAGCAGTGTGCTTGGGGCTAAACAGGAGAGAAGGGCTTACTCATTCATTTATTTATTCAACAAATTTTTATTGGCTCTTATTAAGTGTCATGCACTGTGCTAAGCACAGCGGATACAACAATGACTAAAACTAACTCCTTCCTCCCAAGGAGCTCATGTCTAGAAGGGAACACAGATACGTAAACAATTAATGTCAATAGAGTATGAAAAAAATTTTAATGGATGAACTATCAAGTATAAGGAGCCTATAAGAGGAGCATCTAATCCAGTCTTAGGGAAGAAAGGGAGAGAAGAGGAAGGCATCTAAAGCAAAGTCCTGAAGGATGACTTATCAGGAAGCCAAGAGCAGGGACAGGAACATTCCAGAGACAGGGAAGGAACCACCATCAAACAAAGGCCCCAAGATCATGGCTGTACACAGGAAGAAACAAAAATAGTGGTGGAGTCACATGGTGAAATGGGATGTTGATGTGGGCATTCAGGCCATATTCCTAAGGGCAACAGGACAATAATCATTAATCCAAGTGGTATAAATAATTGAAACGACCGCCAAAAGAACTAGGACAGCAGGCATATGAAATATGTCTTGTGAGGTTTGCAGCATGACTCCCAGCACTTTAGGCTCGTGACTTGCACTTGCACATAGTTGATTGCGTGAATCGAAATGTACACTAAAAGCGAACATTTAATGATATGTGCACATGTATATCAGTGTAGGCCTATTTACTATTGAGCTGCATGGAAATTGAGCCTAAATAACTACAATCAATAGCGCTTTTACAGAGTTAAGCCAATATTCTTTTCTCACCCTGTTAGCTCCTAAATATCTATTATCAATGAAATGTCATCAACTGTTCCTCAGCTCACAGCTCACTTGCAGATTATATACAAGTTAAAAGACAAAAATCCAATATATTATTTCCCAGGATCTGAGGTTCTTCCCATCACTTCACATGCTCCATGTTGAAATAACATTATGTATGAGTGAATCAAACAAGTGAAGTATTGTATGGTTAAACAGCAGTAAGGCAGCAAGTAGATTTTGAAACTATAATTAGTTTGGGGAGGAGCATTTTTATGGTGAGACATAAAAAGAACCACAGAGTAAAAGGCTTCTAAGGAAAGGCCAGAGACCATCTGGATGCATAAAAACAAGAGGGCTCATATGGTCATTAAAAGGTCTTTGGTTACTGTCGTTTTACATCAGGGTTTCTCTCTTCTTTCTGTGAGTGTTTTTACACTAAGGGGAGTTGTACCTTTAGCAATGGAATAAACTGTGCAGTCCATAACAGTTTTGAACAAAAGTAATAAATCAATGGAAACAGAGTTGGCGAAGGCTATACATCAAAGATTGCCACCTCAGTAACTGCAAACACAGAAAGAGAAATCTTTGTAATTTGCTTATTGACTAGTATGAGCTTCATTAGGCTGATGGGAGCTACAATGAGACAAGCTTCAGATCATCAGATGAACTAGCCCTAGAGGAACTGCGGAAGCCCAGGGCCCAGGCCAAAAGCAGGACAGCCTTTCTCCTACCACTCCTAGTTATGGGTTCCGTCACTATCTTACTGGCGGGGAAGGAGGGAGGGATGGATTGTTAGCAGTAGAACAACACAAGAGCTGTATCTGAACATTATTTCAAGTTTGTTGTGTATCTCCCTGCATATGGAAGGATAGTGTTCTCAGTCTTCTTCATCTCTTTTGTTTCTTTCCATCCCTGGTGATCTGAAGTTATGCTATGAATGGTAATCAATGTCCGCAAGAAAAAAATTTTTTGGTCCTTTTGATCATTTTTGCAAACCAGCAACGCTGGTATCACTTGGGTACTCGTTAGAAACAGCAGAATCTTGGGCCCTACCCCAGACCTACTGAATCAGAATCTGTATTTTAACAAGAAACCAGGTGGCCCCAATGATGTGGGTGAGCCACACTAAAGAATCTGAAGCACGTTGTGAGACTCTAAGAAGCCACCATCATCCACCAGCATGGAGCCAGGAATGAAATCTTCACAACCTTCACGACAAGGGTCACCTGTTGGATGGATCCAGGACACCGGGAGAAGTGGAGCAGAAAGGGAAAACTGAAGGGAGAGGAATGTGCAGGGCCTCCCAGGAGCACACTGAGGCTGACTCTGAATGAACTGGGAGGTGACGCAGCAGGGTAAGTCGCATTTTGTTCTATTCTTTGGGCTCTTCTTTACTTGTAATCAGCTTCTTGTAGAAACGCATCGCCTATATGTGTGCTATTTTACGTTATGAGATATGATAACTTATCTTTCGAGTTTTCTGAGGGTAACTTAGTCTTTTTTTTTTTTTTTTGCTATATGTGGGCCTCTCACTGTTGTGGCCTCTCCCGTTGCGGAGCACAGGCTCCAGACACACAGGCCCAGCGGCCATGGCTCACGGGCCCAGCCGCTCTGCGGCACGCGGGATCCTCCTGGACCGGGGCACGAACCCGTGTCCCCTGCATCGGCAGGTGGACTCCCAACCACTGCGCCACCAGGGAAGCCCATAACTTAGTCTTGTTTAAAAATGTTAGTTAGAGCACATACTTTGCTGGCTTTCACTGATCCCTGTTGATGCAGGACCCAAGTTCTCCACAACGTTTGCTCCACAACTATTTGGGAGACCTTCCCAAAGGAATTGCACATGTGCTCCCAAGCTGTTACCATGCGGCATCTGTAGGATCTCCTGGCCTTTTCTGGATAGACCCACCTTTACTAGGGAGAACTGCCAATGTTGAGCATGCGTACCACTTCTGTTGGGTTCCACTAGGCCTGGAGGGCTGTGGCCCATGCTGACTGGACTCTTGCACCACCGTTGCTAGAGAGGTGGAGCCCCTATGGGCCAGCAGCCAGGTGAGGAGGGCATACGCTTGGAGAGTTTCCAAAGCCTCTCACCCTGATATATGACAGAATTTTCAGTTTTTACCCCCAATCCCTCTGAAACTTCCATTGGACCTGGCCTGTGAAGATCCCTCTTACACTGAGATTTTTTCTTTTGAGGTAAAGGTGATTTACAATATTCTGTTAGTTTCATTTGTACCGCCTAGTGATTCAGGGGTTTTTTGCAGATTATATTCCATTATAGGTTATTACAAGATACTGGGTATAATTCCCTGTGCTGTTCAGTAACTCCCTGTTGCTTATCTATTTTATGTAGAGTAGTTTGTATCTGTCAACCCCTTGCCCCTTTTCTGGTCCTCCCCCAACAAGCGTACTGAGTTAGTTTGAGTCCATGAATTCTTTCCTTGGCCCCATATAAAAATGAACTTCTGATGGGTCCTCCCCACCAATCTATCCTAAACGTTCAGATATTTCTTAATCCAAGAGATTCCACAAAGCTGAAGCTGAGGCTGGGACTCCCACTACCTACAAACCGTATTAGAGAAGAATTCATACCTCAGCACAGATTCAGCTCTCTTAATGGAAGTATTTTTAAGATGCACTAAAATTTTTTAAAGGCATCAGGGAATTTCAAAGAGCTTTCCATTGCTATTGTATCAGGGCTACTTCTCACACTCAAGTCCTCTCTTTATGTCCCCTCTCTCTCCCTTGCAGTGGGTTCAGGGACTTAGCCTGCTTTCCCCTCCTGGTGGTGGCAAGAAGCCTCTCTATCCCAAGACTGACTGCCAAAAGGGGAGTAGTTTCCACAAATATTCCAGGTTCTTGCTGTACCTTAAGACTAATACATTGAGTTTCATTGTTAATCCCTTTAGGAAACAGACCTGGGAAAATAAAAACCGAAAACATAGTTTTTAGTTCTAAATTATATAATCTTACAATGTTCTTTACATTTTACTCTCTGGATAATAATAGTTAATAACAATAATAACTGAGATTCATTGGGCATTTACTAACTTTTCATGAGCATTATCTAAATTAAATATCCCAGTTGATGTAGGGTCTACGAGTATCCCCATTTCACAAAGAAGAAAACTGAGGTTCACGGAGATTAAAACCCTTAGCTAACATCACACAGCTGGTCAGTGGCAGATCCACAGTCATGTTATTAACCTTCATACTGTAATGCTTTTCTACTTTCTGTCTTTTAATTCATTTCTGAAACTGCATCTGGAAGTACCAATAAACTTCCCTGTTTCTATTCAACAGAGTTGTGTTCAATAAAGTTCTTCACCGACTGCTCCCACTCCCATCAACTTCTAGCAGGAGATCTCTATCAGAAACCAATAGTGGTGTCCCATGTGATGTTGATACCTCTTTCATTACAAAAAAAGAGTTCTGTGTTAAATACATTTGGAAAGCACTAGATTAGACAGAGATTACTTTTCTGATGGCAACATACGTATATATGTATATGTATATATTCACTAAAACCATTTTTTTTCCCTTCCTGAATCCTAACTAACACTGAAGAGCAACAGTGACAAATAGACCCTTGCTTCTCAAACTTTAAGATGCAGACGTGAGACCTGGGAGTTTGTTAAAATGAAGATTCTGGTTCAGTGAGTCTGGGATAGGGCTGAGATACTGTATTTTAACAAGCTCTCAGGTGATGTATATACTGCTGGTCTGAGGACCACACTTTGAATAGTGAGGCCCTAGAATACAGTTTGGTCAATGCTACTCATGGAAGACATGCCAGCAAAAGACTTATATTATAGAACCTCACCACGAGGTACAACTGAGTCAGAATTACAGATGTTCTCTTTGTCCCAAAGGAACGTTTGGCATCTTCAAGGTCCTCTACTGCTCCTCATTCCTCCCTTTGGATAATTCTCCACTATACCTCAGTGACTGTTTAGAAGAGATACCTGAAGAAATGTACCTATGAGGCCAGGTGGAGCCGAGGCCAACATTTTCAGTGTGGGCCTCAAATAGGGCCATTGGGTCAGTGGCCTCCCTTATAAATTGGCTCCTGAACAGACCATAGTCCAGCTTGGATGGGCTGCCCCAGAACGGAGCCCTCAGCATATGCAGCCCTGTTTCACCCTCCTGAGGGTAGGCAGAGCCCTCTTTAGAACCAGCAAATATCTACATCCTTTTTGACCCTGGTCCATCCAGTCACCTGAACCTCACCAAAACCAACTTCCCTTCAGAACCAACCACCAGTGCAATTTAATTTTAGGGGCAGTAAGAGCCCTCACATGACTCTATCCCCCCACTTTCCCCCATTCCTTTCCCCACCTATTTGCTGATCTCTTATGCAGGCCATAGAAGAACCGGGTAAAGTACTCAGCTCTGGTTCAGCAAAATACCTTTCTAGAAAAGGGATATTTAAGTCCCTCTTCTGTTTACACTGACACATGCTCTCACAAACTCTGCTTTGGGGGATGCCCAATTTGGATATGATTCTCATTTGCAGACCTCTGCAGTGAGTTCTGAATAAGCTGGGAGAGAAAGAAAATGAGTTAGGGGGTCCTCTCAGCTCCTGCTCTACTATAAACAGCTCCATGGCCATGGCCAAGTCATGCAGCTTCTTTGAGACTGGCTTTCTCATTTATCATAAAAAATAGTGAACCTTAAAGTGATGAAGGAGAAAAACCTACAAACAAGATTACTCTACCCAGCAAGGATCTCATCCAGATTTGATGGAGAAACTAAAACCTTTACAGACAAGCAAAACCTGAGAGAGTTCAGCACCACCAAACCAGCTTTACAACAAATGCTAAAGGAAGTTCTCTAGGCAAGAAACACAAGAGAAGGA
This sequence comes from Monodon monoceros, assembly GCF_005190385.1. NCBI lineage: Eukaryota > Metazoa > Chordata > Mammalia > Artiodactyla > Monodontidae > Monodon > Monodon monoceros. Next base: position 13,179,145 of record NW_021703780.1, read on the forward strand.
AAAGACCTACAATAACAAACCCAAAACAATTAACAAAATGGGAATAGGAACATACATATTGATAATTACCTTAAATGTAAATGGATTAAATGCTGCCACCAAAAGACACAGACTGGCTGAATGGATACAAAAACAAGACCCATATATATGCTGTCTACAAGAGACCCACTTTAGACCTAGGGACACATACAGACTGAAAGTGAGGGGATGGAAAAAGATATTCCATGCAAATGGAAATCAAAAGAAAGCTGGAGTAGCAATTCTCATATCAGACAAAATAGACTTTAAAATAAAGACTATTACAAGAGACAAAGAAGGACACTACATAATGATCAAGGGATCGATCCAAGAAGAAGATATAACAATTGTAACTCCTTATGCACCCAACATAGGAGCACCTCAATACATAAGGCAAATACTAACAGCCATAAAAGGGGAAATCGACAGTAACACATCCAGAGTAGGGGACTTTAACACCCCACTTTCACCAATGGACAGATCATCCAAAATGAAAATAAATAAGGAAACACAAACTTTAAATGATACATTAAACAAGATGGACTTAATTGATATTTATAGGACATTCCATCCAAAAACAACAGAATACACAATTTTCTCAAGTGCTCATGGAACATTCTCCAGGATAGATCATATCTTGGGTCACAAATCAAGCCTTGATAAATTTAAGAAAATTGAAATTGTATCAAGTATCTTTTCTGACCACAACGCTATGAGACTAGATATCAATTACAGGAAAAGATCTATAAAAAATAAAAACACATGGAGGTTAAACAATACACTACTCAGTAACGAAGTGATCACTGAAGAAATCAAACAGGAAATCAAAAAATACCTAGAAACAAATGACAATGGAGACACGATGACCGAAAACCTATGGGATGCAGGAAAAGCAGTTCTAAGAGGGAAGATTATAGCAATACAATCCTACCTTAAGAAACAGGAAAGGGCTTCCCTGGTGGCGCAGTGGTTGAGAGTCCAACTGCTGATGCAGGGGACACGGGTTTGTGCCCCGGTCCGGGAAGATCCCACATGCCGTGGAGCAGCTGGGCCCGTGAGCCATGGCTGCTAAGCCTGCACGTCCGGAGTCTGTGCTCTGCAACGGGAGAGGCCACAACAGTGAGAGGCCCATGTACCACAAAAAAAAAAAAAAAAGAAACAGGAAACATCTCAAATAAACAACCTAACCTTACACCTAAAGCAATAAGAGAAAGAAGAACAAAAACACCCCAAAGTTAGCATAAGGAAAGAAATCATAAAGATCAGAGCAGAAATAAATGAAAAAGAAATGAAGGAAATGATAGCAAAGATCAATAAAACTAAAAGATGGTTCTTTGAGAAGATAAACAAAACTGATAAACCATTAGCCAGACTCATCAAGAAAAAAAGGGAGAAGACTCAAATCAATAGAATTAGAAATGAAAAAGGAGAAGTAACAACTGACAATGCAGAAATACAAAAGATCATGAGAGATTACTACAAGCAACTCTATGCCAATAAAATGGACAACCTGGAAGAAATGCACAAATTCTTAGAAATGCACAACCTGCCAAGACTGAATCAGGAAGAAATACAAAATATGAACAGACCAATCACAAGCACTGAAATTGAGACTGTGATTAAAAATTTTGCAACAAACAAAAGCCCAGGAGCAGATGGCTTCACAGGTGAATTCTTTGAAACATTTAGAGAAGAGCTAACACCTATCCTTCTCAAACTCTTCCAAAATATAGCAGAGGGAGGAACACTCCCAAACTCATTCTACAAGGCTACCATCACCCTGATACCAAAACCAGAAAAAGATGTCACAAAGAAAGAAAACTACAGGCCAATATCACTGATGAACATAGATGCAAAACTCCTCAACAAAATACTAGCAAACAGAATCCAACAGCACATTAAAAGGATCATACAACATGATCAAGTGGGGTTTATTCCAGGAATGCAAGGATTCTTCAATATACGCAAATCAATCAACGTGATACACCATATTAACAAATTGAAGGAGAAAAACCATATGATCATCTCAATAGATGCAGAGAAAGCTTTCAACAAAATTCAACACCCATTTATGATAAAAACCCTGCAGAAAGTAGGCATAGAGGGAACTTTCCTCAACATAATAAAGGCCATATATGACATACCCACAGCCAATATCGTCCTCAATGGTGAAAAACTGAAACCATTTCCACTAAGATCAGGAACACTCTTATTCAACATAGTTTTGGAAGTCTTAGCCACAGCAATCAGAGAAGAAAAGGAAATAAAAGGAATCCAAATCGGAAAAGAAGAAGTAAGGCTGTCACTGTTTGCAGATGACATGATACTATACATACAGAATCCCAAAGATGCTACCAGAAAACTACTAGAGCTAATCAATGAATTTGGTAAAGTAGCAGGATACCACATTAATGCACAGAAATCTCTGGCATTCCTATACACTAATGATGAAAAATCTGAAAATGAAATTAAGAAAACACTCCTATTTACCACTGCAACAAAAAGAATAGAATATCTAGGAATAAACCTACCTAAGGAGACAAAAGACCTGTATGCAGAAAATTATAAGACACTGATGAAAGAAATTAAAGATGATAAAAATAGATGGAGAGATATACCATGTTCTTGGGTTGGAAGAATCAACGTTGTGAAAATGACTCTACTGCCCAAAGCAATCTACAGATTCAATGCAATCCCTATCAAACTACCACTGGCATTTTTCACAGAACTAGAACAAAAAATTTCACAGTTTGTATGGAAACACAAAAGACCCCGAATAGCCAAAGCAATCTTGCGAACGAAAAATGGAGCTGGAGGAATCAGGCTCCCTGACTTCAGACTATACTACAAAGCTACAGTAATCAAGACAGTATGGTACTGGCACAAAAACAGAAATATAGATAAATGGCATAGGATAGAAAGCCCAGAGATAAACGCACGCACACATGGTCACCTTATCTTTGATAAAGGAGGCAAGAATATACAGTGAAGAAAAGACAGCCTCTTCAATAAGTGGTGCTGGGAAAACTGGACAGCTACATGTAAAAGTATGAGATTAGAACACTCCCTAACACCATACACAAAAATAAGCTCAAAATGGATTAAAGATCTAAATGTAAGGCCAGAAACTATCAAACTCTTAGAGGAAAACATAGGCAGAACACTCTATGACATAAATCACAGCAAGTTCCTTTTTGACCCACCTCCTAGAGAAATGGAAATAGAAACAAAAATAAACAAATGGGACCTAATGAAACTTAAAAGCTTTTGCACAGCAAAGCAAACCATAAACAAGACCAAAAGACAACCCTCAGAATGGGAGAAAACATTTGCAAATGAAGCAACTGACAAAGGATTAATCTCCAAAATTTACAAGCAGCTCATGCAGCTCAATAACAAAAAAACAAACAACCCAATCCAAAAATGGGCAGAAGTCCTAAATAAACATTTCTCCAAAGAAGATATACAGACTGCCAACAAACACATGAAAGAATGCTCAACTTCATTAATCATTAGAGAAATGCAAATCAAAACTACAATGAGATATCATCTCACACTGGTCATAATAGCCATTATCAAAAACTCTAGAAACAATAAATGCTGGAGAGGGTGTGGAGAAAAGGGAACACTCTTGCACTGCTGGTGGGAATGTGAATTGGTACAGCCACTATGGAGAACAGTATGGAGGTTCCTTAAAAAACTACGAATAGAACTACCATATGACCCAGCAATCCCACTACTGGGCATATACCCTGAGAAAACCATAATTCAAAAAGAGTCATGTACCAAAATGTTCATTGCAGCTCTATTTACAATAGCCCGGAGATGGAAGCAACCTAAGTGTCCATCATCGGATGAATGGATAAAGAAGATGTGGCACATATATACAATGGAATATTACTCAGCTATAAAAAGAAACGAAATTGAGTTATTTGTAATGAGGTGGATGGAACTAAAGTCTGTCATACAGAGTGAAGTAAATCAGAAAGAGAAAAACAAATACCGTATGCTAACACATATATATGGAATCTAAGGGAAAAAAAAAAAGTCATGAAGAACCTAGGGGTAAGACGGGAATAAAGACACAGACCTACTAGAGAATGGACTTGAGGATATGGGGAGGGGGAAGGGTAAGCTGTGACAAAGTGAGAGAGTGGCATAGACATATATACACTACCAAATGTAAAACAGATAGCTAGTGGGAAGCAGCCGCATAGCACAGGGAGATCAGCTCGGTGCTTTGTGACCACCTAGAGGGGTGGGATAGGGAGGGTGGGAGGGAGGGAGACACAAGAGGGAAGAGATATGGGAACATATGTACATGTATAACTGATCCACTTTGTTATAAAGGAGAAACTAACACACAATTGTAAAGCAATTATACTCCAAAAAAGATGCTAAAAAAAAATAGTGAACCTACTTTGCAAGGTGGGTGTATGGAATGGATAACCAAAAGACCTGGCACAGAGTAGGCATATTATCTAGCTCCTGTGGCCATGCTTTTTACCTTGACTATGTTTTCAATAGCTTGTATTTGACTAGTCTCTAAGAAGCAGCCCCAGGGCCCTCTCACTATCAAGAGCATGTGAATTTCTGACAGCCTGGTGGACATAAGCTGTGAGGACAAGCTGAGTGTGACCAATGTTTCCTGCACTGATCACCAGGATCAATGGGGCTCCTCCAGTTGGCTTCCCTCTCATGCCCCCATGAGACCATTCCTCTCTGGGAAGAGAGGGAACCAAGGAAACTGAGGCGTCACCCAGGCCGTCCCCTACTGACCTTGCTGTAAGCTCTTCCCTGCATGTCATTTGTCCTCCTCAACTTAATGGCCTGGGTTTTCAAATCTGGCATCACCTCTATCCACTTCCTATAGGCATCATCTAACCATCTCCTTCCCTCTGGCCCAAGTACCCCCAACATACCAGACACACGCACATACATACCAGACACACATGCATGCATCACACACACATAACACACACACATACACACACAGAATTACCTTCCATCAGTGCAGTTGACCTCCCTTTTATTCTGAGCAGCTAATTGTAGAAATTTGAACATAATGCTTCAGAAAGCTCATAAATAACACTAATATAGTTTTCTCCTGGTTTCAAATCCTAATTTCATAACACATGTGTTTACTTAAAAAGACTAGCTCCAAGGTAAAAAAGGATCCGAGTGCATCCAGAACAATGTTACATTACAGAGTATTTTCCCTTCCACGTTTCCTGCACTACTCTCCCTACCTCTTCACCTCCTCTCTGCCTTCCATTTTGCTCTGTTGTTGGGCATAGAAAACACAATTATCTGTCCACAGATAATCTGTCTCGAATTCTTCCACCATATCCACAAAAGAAAGGCAGAAAAAAATGAGGAAGAAAATGTAGAGTTTAAGTTATGCCCCCAGAGTCTGAAGCCTTGAGTTTGAGATCCAGATCTGCTATGCACTAGCTGAGAGATTTGGAAAATTTGCTTAATCTCTCTGAGCCTCAGTTTACCCATCCAGCAAAGGAGGATAACTATACCTATTGCCAGGGTCTTTGTGAAGGAAAAAATGAAATATTTCTAAAAGTACCTGAAGTTCTTGAATATTGCCTGACACAAACGATATATTATTTATGAAAGTCTTTTGTCATCTCTAAGCCACTATATAGTTTTTTAAATTAGTTTTATATATATTAGTTATATATAAATTAGTTTTAACATTATATATATAATATATGTGAAACTAGTTTTATATATGACTGTAGTTTTTACACTCCTTGATTTCTCTGAGGTTCTAAGTCCACAGTCTCATAATTGTTCACACTTTGTAAGGCACAAGATAAATAACAGCATTTTATTTCAACTAAAATTTTGCCTTTCATAACTGAAAACTAAATGGCCCTGAAATGAGAGATTTGGGAACATGCTGCTAGGACCATTCAATTCCTAAATATAATAAAACCCTTCTTAGAAAAAGAAAAACTTAAACTAATGCAACTAGAAAAGTTGTACAATTAAAAGTGATTCCTATTATCAACATATACGCACCCAACATAGCAGCACCTCAATACATAAGGCAACTGCTAACAGCTGTAAAAGAGGAAATCGACAGTAACACGATAATAGTGGGGGACCTTAACACCTCACTTACACCAATGGACAGACAATACAAAGAAAAAATTAATAAGGAAACAACATAAGCTTTAAATGACACAATAGACCAGATAGATTTAATTGATATTTATAGGACATTCAATCCAAAAATGGCAGATTACACTTTCTTCTCAAGTGCACATGGAACATTCTCCAGGATAGATCACATCTTGGGTCACAAATCAAGCCTCAGGAAATTTAAGAAAATTGAAATCATATCAAGCATCTTTTCTGACCACAATGCTGTGAGATTAGAAATCAATTACAGGGAAAAAAATGTAAAAAACACAAACACATGGAGGCTAAACAATACGTTACTAAATAACCAAGAGATCACTGAAGAAATCAAAGAGGAAATCAAAAAATACCTAGAGACAAGTGACAATGAAAACACGAGGATCCAAAACCTATGGGATGCAGCAAAAGCAGTTCTAAGAGGGAAGTTTATAGGTATAAAAGCCTACCTCAAGAAACAAGAAAAATCTCAAATAAATCATCTAACCTTACACCTAAAGGAACTAGAGAAAGAAGAAAAAACAAAACCCAAAGTAAGCAAAAGGAAAGAAATCATCAAGATCAGAGCAAAAAAAAATGAAATAGAAACAAAGAAAACAATAGCAAAGATCAATAAAACTAAAGATGGTTCTTTGAGAAGATAAACAAAATTGATAAAACATTAGCCAGACTCCTCAAGAAAAAGAGGGAGAGGACTCAAATCAATAAAATTAGAAATGAGAAAGGAGAAGTTACAACAGACAGTGCAGAAATACAAAGCATCCTAAGAGACCACTACAAGCCACTCTATGCCAATAAAATGGACAACCTGGAAGAAATGGACAAATTCTTAGAAAGGTATAACCTTCTAAGACTGAACCAGGCAGAAATAGAAAATATGAACAGACCAATCACAAGTAATGAAATTGAAACTGATTAAAAATCTTCCAACAAACAAAAGTCCAGGATCAGATGGCTTCACAGGTGAATTCTACCAAACATTTAGAGAAGACCTAACACCCATCCTTCTCAAACTCTTCCAAAAAACTGCAGAGGAAGAAACACTCCCAAACTCATTCTATGAGGCTACCATCACCCTGATACCAAAACCAGACAAAGATACTTCAAAAAAAGAAAATTACAGACCAATATCACTGATGAATATAGATGCAAAAATCCTCAACAAAATACTAGCAAACAGAATCCAACAACACATTAAAAGGATCATACACCAGGATCAAATGGGATTTATCCCAGGGATGCAAGGATTCTTCAATATACGCAAATCAATCAATGGATACATCATATTAACAAATTGAAGAAGAAAAACCATATGATCATCTCAATAGATGCAGAAAAAGCTTTTTTTTTTTTTGACAAAATTCAACACCATTTATGATAAAAACTCTCCAGAAAGTGGGCATAGAGGGAACTTACCTCAACATAATAAAGGCCATATACGACAAACCCACAGCAAACATCACTGTCAATGGTGAAAAACTGAAAGCATTTCCTCTAAGATCAGGAACAAGCCAAGGATGTCCACTCTCATCACTATTATTCAACATAGTTTGGCAAGTCCTGGCCACGGCAATCAGAGAAGAAAAAGAAATAAAAGGAATACAAATTGGAAAAGAAGAAGTAAAACTGGCACTGTTTGCAGATGACATAATACTATATATATAGAATCCTAAAGATGCCCCCAGAAAACTACTAGAGCTAATCAATGAATTTGGTAAAGTCGCAGGATACACAATTAATGCACAGAAATCTCTTGCATTCCTATACACTAATGATGAAAAATCTGACAGAGAAATTAAGGAAACACTCCCATCTACCCCTGCAACAAAAAGAATAAAATACCTAGGAATAAACCTACCTAGGGAAACAAAAGACCTGTATGCAGAAAACTATAAGACACTGATGAGAGAAATGAAAGATGATACCAACAGATGGAGAGATATGCCATGTTCTTGGATTGGAAGAATCAACATTGTGAAAATGACTATACTACCCAAAGCAATCTACAGATTCAATGCAATCCCTATCAAATTACCAATGGCATCTTTTACAGAACTAGAACAAAGAATCTTAAAATTTGTATGGAGACACAGAAGACCCCGAATAGCCAAAGCAGTCTTGAGGGAAAAAAACGGAGCTGGAGGAATCAGACTCACTGACTTCAGACTATACTACAAAGCTACAGTAATCAAGACAATATGGTACTGGCACAAAAACAGACACATAGATCAATGGAACAGGATAGAAAGCCCAGAGATAAACCCACACACCTATGGTCAACTAATCTACGACAAAGGAGGCAAGGATATACAATGGAGAAAAGACAGTCTCTTCAATAAGTGGTGCTGGGAAAACTGGACAGCTACATGTAAAAGAATGAAACTAGAACACTACCTAACACCACACACAAAAATAAACTCAAAATGGATTAGAGACCTAAATGTAAGACCAGACACTATCAAACTCTTAGAGAAAAACATAGGAAGAACACTCTTTGACATAAATCACAGCAAGAACTTTTTGATCCACCTCGTAGAGTAATGGAAATAAAAACAAAAAAAAAACAAATGGGACCTAATGAAACTTAAAAGCTTTTGCAAAGCACAGGAAACTACAAACAAGACGAAAAGACAACCCTCAGAATGGGAGAAAATATTTGCAAACGAATCAATGGACAAAGGATTAATCTCCAAGATATATAAACCACTCATGCAGCTCAATATTAAAAAAACAAACAACCCAATCCAAAAATGGGCAGAAGACATAAATAGACATTTCTCCAAAGAAGACATACAGATGGCCCACAGGCACATGAAAAGATGCTCAACATTGCCAATTTAGAGAAATGCAAATCAAAACTACAATGAGGTATCACCTCACACCAGCTAGAATGGGCATCATCAGAAAATCTACAAACAACAAATGCTGGAGAGTGTATGGAGAAAAGGGAACCCTCCTGCACTGTTGGTGGGAATGTAAATTGATACAGCCACCATGGAGAACAGTATGGAGGTTCCTTAAAAAACTAAAAATAGAACTACCATACGACCCAGAAATCACACTACTGGGCACATACCCAGAGAAAACCATAATTCAAAAAGATGCATGCACCCCAATGTTCACTGCTGCACTATTTACAATAGCCAGTTCATGGAAGCAACCTATATGCCCACTGACAGACGAATGGATAAAGAAGATGTGGTACATATATACAATGGAATATTACTCAGCCATAAAAAGGAACGAAATTGGGTCATTTGTAGAGATGTGGATGGATCTAGAGACTGTCATACAGAGTGAAGTAAACCAGAAAGAGAAAAACAAATATCGTATATTAACGCATATATGTGGAACCTAGAAAAATGGTACAGATGAACTGGTATGCAGGGCAGAAATAGAGACACAGATGTAGAGAACAAACATATGAACACCAAGGGGGAAAGCAGCAGGGGGTGGTGTGGTGTGATGAGTTGGTCGATTGGGATTGACATATATACACTGATGTGTATAAAATGGATGACTAATAAGAACCTGCTGTATAAAAAAATAAATTAAAAACAACAAAAGAAACCTGGACATCTTTTCTTAGGTTTGAAAGCTATTTGTATTGTTTTACAAAGTATTTAGAAATACTTAGAAAATAATGTAATACTATACATATAAGGCAATGATGTGCACATTTAGCTTTCAGTGGAATCCTAAACGTTTTTAACCTGGGTTACATATACTATGTGTCAGAGGATGCCACTCATATTCAAAGCCAGAAGTTCACCTGCGTTGCTATCGAGATTAAGAAAACTTCATTCCTAAAAAAAAAGTGATTCGTACTTCTAAAAGCTCTTCTAATCATGTCAACCTACAGATTATATTAAAATAGAGGAAATCTGAACAAATAAATATTGTAAAAAGATCAACACACCTCTTGTCTTGGTTTTGATAATCAGATTATTACTTGAATTTCATTTAATCATAAGTAATTTTTTTTCTCCCAAATTTAAGTGTGAGCACAGACATCTATTTTCCTTGGTTTTTGTTTTTTCCTCTTGAGCATTCCGTGGAATTGAAATCAAAGTGATGTAAAGTTCACCCTTTCTGCCGCCTCTGGTCTTATGTTATAATCTGATAGACAAGGCATACGTTTCTTTTCTCAGTTCTAAAAATACTGAACATATGTATATATATAACTGATTCATTTTGTTGTAAAGCAGAAACTAACGTACCATTGTAAAGCAATTATACTCCAATAAAGAGGTTAAAAAATAATAATAAATAAATAAATAAAAGTACTGAACCCCAATAGCCAGGAGTCAACTGTAAAAATTTAATTAGAGTTCTAGGAGAAAACATCTCAACTCAGAATTGGTAATTTGGCTTTAAAATTAGGGGAAAGGAGAAAACTGATGCTCAGCGGCTCCATTCTTGCTGTCCCCACCCCCATCCTCCTTTGTTGGGGTCCCCATGGTTTTCCTAGGAGCAAAACACCCCCAGGCCCCTGGCTAGCTAAGAGATCAGCCTCGTTGATATAACCTTTTACTAGGACACATATCTGGAAGGTCGGTGCGGTGGGTCTTTTAATCAGCAAGCTGACATTTACATGAAGTCAGAGTGTCTTGGCCATAACAAAAAGCTGGTTTTCACTACATTTAGAGATGGTTGGTTCACCTTTTTGCATCTTTCTATGCCAAGTGTAGAGCTGTAACTCAATTAACATTTTCATTTCAATCGAGTTAGTGATCTTGTTCTTGACCTTGTACTCAAGGACCTGTATAATTTAGCTGAGAATATAGCCTTTTGCCATATTTATAACTAATATATTAGCAGACTTGGGGGGCATGAAAAGCTAAAAGAATATAGGATCCATGTCCAAGTACCTAGAGAAAGCGAGAATTAAAAATAATTTGGGGAGATGGACTGGGTCTTATTAAATATATGTGATGTTTCCCAGTTGGAAGAAAATAGCTGCTGGGAAAGTGAGTTGGAGGTCAAAGTTTTAGGGATACTTCAGTCTTACTGACGTGCACTCAATTTCACGAGAGTCCAAGCATGGATGCCTCTTATTTTCACCAATCCTTATTTCTATTCAAGTGATCCCCAAGACTAAATACATGTATGTCTTATTATATAAAAGTCATCTGTTCAGTTTCAACATTATGTTACGTTCTTCCCCCCGCCAGGTTTATTGAGATATAACTGACATATACTATCATGTAAGTTTGTGTATAATGTGATGATTTTATAAATATATATATATTTCTATATATATATTATATATATAGAGAAATGACTAGCACAATTAGGTTAGTTAACACATCCATCACCTCACAAAGTTACCTTTTGTGTGTGTGTGTGTGGTGAGAAGTTTTAAGATCTACTCTCTTAGCAAATTTCAAAAATACAATACAGGATTGTTAACTATAGTTATCATGCTGTACTTTTAGATCACCAGATCTTATTCATTTTTGTAACTGGAAGTTTATACTATGCTACATTTTTTTGTGATTTTTTAATAGTATATGGATTTTCCAATATTGGTAAAGATCTTTTTGATAATTCCCTTAAAGATTTTTTAATATACAAAACATTAAAATTTTCTTGAAACAATAAAAGGCTGGAAGTCAAATGGTAAATATATCCATGGTAAAATAATGGTGCTGTTGTTTTTAGCACTATGAAGGGAGATGTAAGGTAGGTAGAAGAATAGCATGTTCGTTCTAGAAGAGATTTCAGAGATCATCTCAACCCTCCCATTTTACAGGTGGGAATGGAGGCCTGGAGAGTGTTCATGACTTGCCGGAATCACATCCAGTTCTCCTGACAATTCAGTAATTCTTGTGCACCATAATTAAATCACATAATGATTGATTATATAACCATTATTTTTAAAATGTTTAAATAAACATTATAATTAATACTTATAAAATTACATGATTTGCCTTACAATCTTTGACAAGGATATAAACTGAAAAGTGTATTATTACACAAAGCCTCTTTCCTCTGTCCAGGAGCCAGACTGGACCTAATGTATCCTGAATTGTTGGTTTCCCCTCATGTTCAAAGCAATAGGAAACATCCAGCTGTTTATATAATAAAGAGTCTTATTTGTTTTAGGAAAACAATTTATTTAAGAAGCTTACCAGAAACCTTTCAAAACTGAGATATTATCTGTGGAATAAACTATTCTGCTTAAAAAATAAATATTTAAAATGAGATCATTTGATTTCTATCTATCATTGCTGTACAGCTCTCAGGATTCTGGAAAAATAAAATATATGTCTTTCTTCCCTAACCTAGAGATAAAATTTCACTTGTTCTTTTCATGAAAGAAAATTCGTGAAAAGAAAGAAGATTCAAAGCAATTCCAATCAAAAGCCTAACAGGGCTTGTTTGATTTCCTTTTGTTTTATACAAAAAACTAACACACTGACTCTAAAATTTATTTATAAATGTTGAGGGCCGCAAGCAGTCAAGGAAAGCCTAAAGAAGAGCGAAGTGGAAGAACTTGCTCTACCAGACATCGAAACTTAATATAAAATGATGAAAGACAGCGTGGAATTGTTACAATGGTAGACAACCCAATAAAACAGAACAGAGTCCTGAAACAGTTCACGTGTATATGGTCATTTGATTTTTGACAAAGCTGGCACCGCAGAAGAGTGGAAAAAGGATGATCTTTTCAATAAATAATGCTGGGTCAGTTGAGGTCCACATGGGGAAAAAAAATATGACCTCTGTCATAGACAAAAATCCAGTCCGGTAGATTATTAATTAAAGTAAATTATATGCCAATATTATAATTGTAAAAAAAGATTAAGTTGGGCTTCATCAAAAATAGGAACGTATGTCCTTCAAAAGACACAACTGAGAGTTAAAGGCAACTGAACAAGTAGATCTGTGCTATACTCAGCATACATATAGAATTTCTACAACTCAATGAGAAAAAGATAAAGAACTCTACATGAATATTCAGCTAGACATATTTCATTTTGAGAGTAAGTCCATTCCTTCTCAGAATTTTTTGAGCTCACTTTTGGGCACAGTGTTTCCTACCCTTAGAAAACTACCTATTCCTCAATTTAAGCAGTAGTTTCAAAATAAAGAATGTGATGGCCCTGTGATAGTAAACACAAGGAGATAGAAGTTACTTCGTTACCTGAGTTACTTCAAATCTGATATTCCATGTGACCTTTTGGAGTTTTTATTTGTGTTTAAAATTTAAAACAATAAAACAGAGTGCAGACTGCAAGGTGTAATTTTGCTTTTGGCAATGGAAAATTTTACCTCATGCATGAACTCTTTTATTGAGTTTGAATAATATTTTTAAAATTTAACTTTTTTTTAATTGTTAGTTTATTTTAAAATGAAAGAACAAATCAGGAAAATTATTATTACTGATAATTATGTAATTGCTTCCAAAACTAATCTTATCACATAAAGTGTTATAGATGCTATCCAGGTGTCAAATACTCTACATTTTTCTGCTACCTTGGACTAAAAAGATGTGTAAGATCTCTACTCAAAAAAACTATAAAATGTTATTGGGAGATATTAAAGATGTAGATAAGTAGAGAGGTATATTTTGTTGAAGGATTGAAAGACAATTATTGTAAATACATTAATTCTCTTTAAATTCTGTATTACAGAATTAACTTTGTATTACAAAGTCAAATCAAAATCCCTCCAATTTTTAAAAAATGAGACATAAAAGAATAAAAATAAATTTTAATACTTTAAAACTAAGAATATGTGCTTACCAAAAGTCACTATTAACAGAGTAAAAAAGCCAGAGAGTGAGAGAATTATTTGAAATACATATAACTGACAATTAACTCATATCCAGAATATATAATTAAGAAACAAATACATAATTAACAAATATATAATTAAGAAACAAAACATTGAACAAAATAATCCAAAAAGCCAGACACAAAATAATGCACACTGCAGATTTCCATTTATATGAAGTTTAAAAAAAGAGGTAAATTTAAATTCTAGTTTTATGACTAGATAAAGAAAATGTGGTATATACATACAATGGAATATTAGTCAGCCTTAAAGTAGAAGGAAATACAGCCATTTGTGACAACACAGATGAACCTGGAGGATATTATGCTAAGTGAAATAACCCAGACACAGAAGGACAGATACTGCATGACTCCATTCATGTGAGGTATCTAAAACAGTCAAACTCACAGAAGTAGAGAATACAATGGTGGTTGGGGGGGGGTGGGCAGGGTTGGGGGAAATGGAGAGTTGCTATTCAAGGGGTATAAAGTTTCAGTTACATTAAGTCAAATAAGTTCTAAAGATCTGCTGTACCACATAGAATCTATAGTTAACAGTACAGTATCATGTACTTCGAAAGTTGTTAAGAGGGTGGATCTTCCGTTCTTACCACCAAAAAACAAAAACAAGGGACACAAGGAAACTCTGGGAGGTGGTCAATATGTCTATTACTTCAGTGACAGTTATGGTATCACAGGTGTTTGCATAAGTCCAAACTCATCAAATTGTACACATTTAATAGGTACAGTTCTTTGTATATCAATTACACCTCAATAAAACTATTATAAAAAACCCCAAACTCTAGTTTATCAGGGATGTCATATTAAGTGGCAAAACCATACAGAAAAGGAAGGAAGTGGTTACCATAAAGGTTAGCGTAGTGGACATCTTTGCTTGGCATAAGGTGGGTTTGTGGGAGGCTGAGAAGTTCTATTCCTGGTTACATGGGTGTGTGCTTTATGGCAATTCATTGAACTGTACATTTGTATACACTCCTCTGGTTTTGTGTTTAGTTCACAATAAAAACATTTTTCTAAGTTAATGGGAAATGATAAAGTGAGAAAGTGAGTCTATCTAGACTTCTCTTTCAAGAAGCGTGGTTGAAGGTTCTGTCTGGCCTCTTTAATGAATCAACCAGGCCATATGAACTTGTGCCGATGCCATGTTGTAGGTGAACTGGGTCGTGTGTGGTTCTTTTGGTAAATATCAACACCACAATAGTGAAAACTATTAGCCTTTCTGTGATGAAGTGTTTTAAGAAAAATTACAGACCACGTAACAATCCTTCTAATACTACAACCCTGCCACCATCACTCTCTGAATCCAGAATTCTTCCAGGCCTGGTCTTTGTTCTCTCTCTGCTCCTCATTCCACAATTCTCTTGGTTTCTCTCTGCCCATGGTGGCCTCATACTTTGTTTATTTCTGCCTAGCCCCTTCGACAAATGGTTTTGAACTGCCTGGCCAGCCTTTGGCCCTGACTCCTCTCTCAAGTCACAATTCTGTTAATGCTTTCGAGCTCAGATAGGAATGTTTACACCACCCAGCAAAGAGGGGTACAGAGGTTGTGTACAATGTAATTGAAATCTTGTAACTGCAGAGGTGCTTTATGTGCAGGTCCTAACATGGCATATGAATCATGCATAGGATGCAAGTATTCTGGTCTAATGGGTTAGACATCTTGGCCTTGACTAGGTGTCCTTTAAAACTATTAGCTCACAAAGTTTAAAAACAGCAAAATATTTTACTTAAGGGAAGTATTCATAGTCAAGTCACATTGCTGGAGCATTTTAGAAATTGATTCCCATTTCCAGCAGTTGAATGTATAATTTAGTGTTTATTAAGTATATGGTCTAATGTTATTATTTATGTTCTAAAAGAGTCAAGAAGAGGTAGTATAAGCAATAACTTTATGTGAAAATGTGCATGCTATAATAAAAGTAGATATGTCATCTTAAATACTGCATATCAGTTTTTAGTTCATTTTATTAGAAATCTTTGCATTTTCCTATAAATATAAAAGCTATCCTTTTATTTTTCCATATCAGAATGCACTTCCTTTGCACAGGAAGAATGACTTATTTCATAATAGGTATTTAAAAATTCTGAAATAGTTAATGTTGATGTTTTAATAAATGACAAATGACCACAGTGTTCTAGGCAGGTATAACTCACTGTTTGATGTTTCATTTTAATCCAGTTTTCAGTTAACACACACTCTTCTGGTATAGTAAGGGAAGAAAATGAAAGAATCTTTCTCCCTGGAAAGCTAAATATTTTAGTCGGGTTTAAAAAGTATGTGCACGAGCCCTATAGCAGTAGTAATGAATGATAAAGGCCATTCTCCAAGGATTTGGTATAACACGGTCATTTTTCATCGCTATTATTTTTCTGTCATTTTTTTAAAAAACCCATCCCATTGCCTTTTCATGCTATTATGTGTGACTTTTTTCCCCTCAAGATTTCTGGGCTGTTGCTATCACAAAAATAATGATGAAATTTTGCTTAATGTTCTTTTGCTCTTGAATTTCAAATGAGGAACTCTGCACTGTCTACATCTCTCACATTGACCACCACAGGCCTCGTTCATGCAAGAGGAAAAGGTCCCCCCAGTACTTAACCAATCCATTTATTTTGGAGAACAGTAATTTCACCAGTAAGCAGCAATTTCATCACTTCTACAATCCATTTCCACCAGAATGAAGAACAGATCTGAGATGAATTTACATGATGCCACTTAGGTATCTTTCTCCTAAATTCAGTCAATGAATCCTGCAGAGTGCTTAGGGATGCTGTAACAAAACTAATAAGAGTATATTGTATTCATTTATTCTACAAATATTTATCATTGTCTACCATTAGCCAGGCATGTGGCTAGGTACCAAGGATACAATATGGAAAAGACAGACATGGTCCCTGCCCTCATAGGAGACACGAGCTCATGTTAACATGGAAAAGCTCATGTCCCAAGTGTTACAAAAGCACAGCATACTATTGGAACACCAGGAGGGTTATGTGATCGAATTTTAGGGAAACAGAGAAGGCTGCCTGAAAGAAATGATAGCTAAACAGGGACATAAACAATGAATGGAAATTAGGCAGGCAAAAAAAATGAACCAAAGAGAGAATATTAGTTACTTCAGTTGGAGTGCGGATTTCAGGGGAGGGGTAGAGTGAGGGCAGTATGCCAAGATGAGGCCAGAGAGAATGCAGGAGGTAGAGGGCCAGATTTTTAAGGACCTTTTAAAATGAGATAAAGACTTTGGATTTGATTATCTGTGCAACAGGTAGAAAAACACTGATATTTTTCGGCATGTGCAGTTCTGGTACTAGAACTGGCTTCAGAGGAACAGAATCTTAAGGATGAGTTCTCTGAATTGGTGACTGTTCCATGTCAATCCCACGGGAGTCCTCTGGGGCTGTCATTGGAAAGCTGCTGGATGAGTCTTAGTGCTTGGAGGATCGTGGGGCACCCTCTGATCTGATGAACAGCACAAATAACGAGTGGGTAGTGGCTGACATGGCTTTGGAATTAACTCTGTTTCACTTGGCTGGGAATTTTCCTTTTGTGCACTCAGCTTGAGAGTGAATTTGGAGGGAGGAAACTAATGGTTAGGTTGGGTCTGTACTGGAAAAGTTAAGGGCACTGGTCAAGTTATTCTTCCCGAAGCATCACTAGAAGTTGCTGAAAATAACATCAGCATTGCTAAGGAGAGAAAGGATCATTTGCAAGGCTTGTTGTTTCCCAGCTCCTGGTTTTCTGTGCTATGTAGGTTAGGAAGGCAGGTCACTGTTCAGGAAGCAGGGTGCAGGACCTCCCCTGGCGCACAGAGTGGTCACAAACTCAGAGAACTGTGTTCTTCACCCCAATTTAGGCTTAAATTGAACACAAATGTCAGTGCAGACCTTTATCACATCCTCATGACTGTACAATTGAGAGAGACTCCTAACAGCCTCCTCCTTCAGGCCACCCTGACTCTTGGGCATCAGCTCCCTAGAGCATCAGTTCTACCATGTTTCTCCACTACTCAAAAACAACCAATGGCTCCTCAGTCCCTCTAACAGTGGTTCTCAGCTCTAATTGCATTATTAGAGTCACCTGGAGAGAATTTTTTAATACTAGTGGCCAGACACTTGAATCAGAGCTATAGAATGAATGCTTGTGTCACCCCCAAAAATTCATATGTTGAAATCCTAACCACCAATGGGATGGTATTAAAGGGTAGAGCCTTTGGGAGGCGATTAGGTCACGTGGGTGAAGCCCTAATGATCAGGATTAGTGCCCTTAAAAAGGAGACCTAAGAGAGCCCTCTTGCCCCTCTGCCATGTGAGGACACAGAAAGAAGATGGTTGTTTATGAACCAGGAAACTCTTAACAGACACCTAATCTACCGGTGCCTTGACCTTGGACTTCCCAGCCTTCAGAACTGTGAGAAATAAATGTTTGTATTGAAGTCACCCAGGTTTTGGTATTTTTGTTGTATCAGCCCAAACAGACTATGATAATCAGCATCTCAATATTTTTTCATATCTCCTTAGGTTATTTTAACATGCAGCAGGGTTAAGAATTGTTGACCTGTATGACAGAATTTAAACTCCTTAGTTTGATATTCAAAATCATCCAGAATCTGGTCCTCACCTACATCTCACCTGGTGTGGTATGTCCAGAACACTTTCCTACCCAGGAAAAAAGGTTGCTGCAATTTCATGCCACATCCTCCATCATAAGGTAAGTCAGATATATGCCAGCATGTGGGTTACCTACTGCATGTGCAGATGGAGAACGGTTTAGATAAGAAAGGATAGAAATGAAAAAAAAAATAGAAAGAAATGAGTTTAATAGTGTCTACTGATGAAGATTAATGTCATTAGTAGTAGGAAAAGACAAGGTAGCTGTACTTTGAAATCTACACAACTATTTTCTGGATTCTGTTCACACTTTTGATAGGGAGGCTGTGGCAACAGTGGAAATAGAGCTGGTGATTGTTTGACTGGGATGACCTTTGGGAGTGAAGAGGTGAGAGAGGTGAAGGAGAGCAAATATAAAAGTTCATAGTCCTGTGCAAGATCCTTACTGATGCTCACAATAGATGATCCTGGTTTAAATTTTTAAAAAACCTTTCTCTGAATTTCTCTGTCCTCTGTGTTTTGAGAAGCTGTAGCAGACATTTTTTTCCTGAGGTTGACATTTTCATCAGAAGAGAAAGCCTGGGGACTCTGATAATAGCTGATCACAGGAATCCTGGATGACCAGTGTGAGTTCCCCTGCCTTGATTCTACTCTAATTAGGTGATCACAGCCATCTCTCTTGACATGTCTGCAAGGTGCTGGAGATACTTGGCAATGAATCTGTCAGTCACGCAGAGAGTACAAATGGGTTGGGTCAGAGGTAACCAGAAACCTTGCCTTTATGTCGCATTATTTATTTGGAAATTGGTCTACAGGCATGGAAAGGAGGATATAAAACACTGTAAGTATATACTACATATGAACCTTGCCATATTTTATTCTAGGTTAAAAGATTTGAAATTTGAGCTATTCTATAGTAATAAAAATGAAGAAAAATTTCACATAAACCCAGGAATACTAAAGAAAGCTATGAATAATAAATTTGGATAAGTCAATACTGTTTGGATGTGCTAGCATAACTTGCTACTTAAAGGAATTCTGTAATGAGTATTTTTGTAATACAAGAAAACCTCCTGTAGGGCTCTCTGCATTCTAAATTGTTTTACAATTTTGATTTTTCTGAAAGTTGTGTATACCAAGCTACTGTTAGATAAAAGACATTAAATTGGGGGTTGTGGTTGTTGCCCATTTGTCCTGCTTTTCTGGGTTATTTAAGCCATGATGACAGACCTGAATGACTGCAAATCAGGGAAATTTTTTTTAATACTTAGCTCTAATGGTATGGGGCTCAATTATACGCTGCCTTATGCAGTGAGGAGGCACAAAACAAAACCCATCTGAGCACAAATCATTGGCTCCTCTCTTCCTCCTGTGTCCTTCCTCGTGTCCTGTAGACACCTGACTTTTGAGGTGTCTACTTCAGAGCTGCAGGTTAGGGACCCAAGAACCTTTCTTCATTGGGAGCTCTACTGGGGAGAAAGGACTCTTTGACAGTCAAGACATCTTTGGCTCTAAAGCACACATCTATAATCAGATCCACTCTTTTCAGAAAACCAGGAACAGGGCACCCAAATGCAAACCCAAACTTCGCACAGCTTGAGCTTTTCAAAGTAAGCAGGGAATAATGACAGTGAGTGAGCCAACACTGTGCTAAGTGCGTGATCCACACTCCCTCACTTAGTCCACAGAGCATCACTGTGGGCGGATGTTACTCTATCTCCTTTCTACAAATGAGGGCCTCTGAGGTTAAACTATGTGCCCACAGTCATAGCTGGCAAGTGGCAGAGTTAGAATTTTAACCCAGGTGGTCTGGCTCCCTAGTAAATGCTCCAAAACAGTATGACCTCACTGGAGTTGCCACATCATTTCAGCTTAGCACTGAGCTGTTATTGCCTACTGAATCCCTTTTCAGCTTTCTGGATCTTTTTCACATAAGCGCTCTAAATGCCCAGGCTTGCTGATTATATATATTTATATCTTTATTTATGTATCTTTGCATCCTTCTAGAATACACTGCAAAGGAATGGTGATGGGTGCTGCTTATTTGTTTGCCTATTTATTACCCCTGATTTTGGACAACATTTTTAGTCCTTATACAGTCTTCATTTCCATCTGTCTTGAGGAAATGAGATGGAGAGAGAGAGAGAGTCCCCACTGATCCCTGTCATAACTGATAAAGTTCCACTGGGACAGAAAGCCCTCACTGGCTTCTCAAAACCTCTGAATTAGGCTTTAAAAAGGGCACTGGGGTCCAAGCACAAACAGCAAATCTTCCTTCCAACTCCATTTTTAGACCAAACAGTTGTATAGTACCTACCAGAGCACAGTAATGGCCAAAGTTTATTGTTAATTTTGATCACCCCAGTGGGTATCATTGTTCCAGCCACAAAGAACCAAGGTTACCACTGTTACTGAATGGTAATACAGGGGGTACATAAGCAAAATTTATGTGAAAATAAGCAGCAAATAGTCTCTGAATACTTATTTTATGTCAGTCACTAGAGATGGGATATTGACCCTCACAATGTAGCAGAGAAATAAGACAATAACCATGTAACATCATCTGTAAGTGCAAAAGAATTTCTCTAGACTTTTTCTCAGTCTTAATCTATTTTTTCCTTCTCTTTTCTCCTACCACCTACTACCCCTCCCCCCTCCCCCCACATCTCCTTTGTGTGCCCTGTGTTTTTAGAGTCAGTGCTGGCCCTCATGGCTGACTTCCCGTGAAGACCTCAATTTTTTCATAGCGGCAAAGATAAACCTGTCCCAGCTTTATCTCATATAACAAATTTAATCTTCTTGAGTTCTACTTCCTCAAACAGTTGACAGGCTCATCCAAAGGTGTTAATTGCTTATAAAGTCTTAACGATCATTTATATGGTAACAATCACCTATAATATCTTGACTCCTAGGAGCAAGAATTGAGCTCACAAAAACAATAGGTATTGAGAGACATGAACATCCTGTTAAGAGACAAATTTGTATAACTCTGCTTGTGCTTTTTAACATGAAATTTCCAGTCATGTCACAGTTTCCAAATTGAAATCCTTGCCATTTATCTGGGCCTTCTAGAGACTTCTCTGACCTGTATGTAATTTAAGAGGAGAATTTTATTTTCCTTTGTAAAGATTGCTTTTATCTTTTTTTTTTTTTTTTTTTTTTTGCGGTACGTGGGCCTCTCACTGCTGTGGCCTCTCCCGTTGCGGAGCACAGGGTCCGGACGCGCAGGCTCAGCGGCCATGGCTCACGGGCCCAGCTGCTCCACAGCATGTGGGATCTTCCCGGACCAGGGCACGAACCCGTGTCCCCTGCATCGGCAGGCGGTCTCTCAACCACTGTGCCACCAGGGAAGCCCAAAGATTGCTTTTGTTAGTCAAAGACATCAGCAGCAAGTTTGAATTTGCATTTTAAATTTACTTCCAACGAAAAGTGTATCACTGCTGCAGTTAGTCTAGGAGTGACTAGGGGACTAATAATTTATATTGAAAGACTATCAGAAATGTGAGCTTTCTTATAAAGGAAAAGATTGGCACATTTGACTTCATAATTTAGAACCTCTATATGACAAGAGACTCCCTAAACACAATTACGTGACAAACAACAGACCTGGAGAAAATATGAATACTTGCAACATACATAATCAAAAGGTTAGCATTAAGACTGCAGTAAGAAGCTCCTAGCACTCAATAAACAAATGGCAAACAACCTAATTTATATGGGGAAAAAAATAAAAAACCCTCAGAGAAAAACACAAATGATGAATAAGCACATAATAAGCTTAACCTCACTAATCAAAGATGTGCGAACTTTCTGCTTATCAGATTGGCAAGGGTATTAAGATTAATATTTAGTGTTATTGCTGGCAAAGAGCACTGCCGGGTTGTCTGTGTAAATTGGGAGTCAAGTGGCCTCGGTTCTCTGTAGTTATTCACAACATTTATCGAAAACGTGTCTTTTTGACACAGCAATTCTTCCAAGGATCTATCTGGCACAAATATGTGCAAAAGTGGAAAACATGTATGTTCAAAAATCTTAATTGTAGCATTCTAACGATGAAGTCTTGGAAACAATCTCAGTGTTCACCCCCAGAGGAATGGATAAATGCATCAAGGTACATCCAAGCCACACATGCAAAGCAGCTGAAAAATGAGTGAGAGAGTACTCACATGGAAAGATATTACCTGCTTTGTTTTTTAAAGTTCCAGGGCAATTTCTGTTTCTATGTAAATAACAACAAACACCATAATCATGTATGTGGGTATAAGTGTGGATGTGTGTTTATAAAAAAATGCCTGGATGATCCAACTGTTGGCAGTGATCTCCAGAGAGAAGCTTGGGATTGGGGCAAAGGAATTTTTTATTTTATTCATTTCTAAGTTGCATTTTTAAAAATTACTTTCATTATTAACATACTAAAAAAAGAAAAGTTGTGGAATTTTCTTATAAAATAGTGTGCCAAATGACACAGATTCCACTATAGTGTTGTCATGTTTCAGAAGAATTATGTATCTCTTTAAATGCTCCCATTGATAATGCACATTTACTCATTTACTCAAATTTCCCATCAATTCTTTAGAATTCTGGAACGTGCACTGCACAGAAAGTCAGGATATTCAAGTTCTAGTTTCTGTTCTATCATGCCCTTGTTGCTCAGGTAACCCCCAATTTTCAAAAGTTCACTTTACGCCACTTCGCTTTTACAAAAGACTTACATTAGCACCTGTTTTTGCTAAGGGAAAGAAATCCAAAGAGTATTTTCGCATTTAGAAAAACAAGTGAAAAGCAAAAATAGTTTCAGCATTGGTTTTGCAGCAGTCGTTACCGGGGCAGCGCACACCGGCCCCCACCCCACCCCTGCCGCCTCCCCAGCAGGAACAGCACCACTAAGCCCCTTCCCCATGCTCAGCATCTCAGCATCAAGCCACGATAGCTTTGAACTGTGTCTATGAGCATTGGTGCTTCATCTCCAATTACTTTCGGCATCTGTTAGCAAGATGCGTCCTAAGGTAACTGCTTCTTCGCTTTACACCACTTTGGCTTCTAAAAGGTTTAACAAGGGTGTTCAACTTTCAGATGGTGGGGGAAACACGTTATCTCTTTGCAGACCAATCATTTCATGTCTCCGAATCTCTGAAAAACGAAATCTGGGCACCATTTGTTGTTCTCTAACTCTGGTCCCCGCTGACCCCAGGCTCTTCTCCACACCTATCTACCACCCACCACCCTGCTTTTCAACTAAAGCAATTCTGTTTGTCTCCATTTTGTTTGTTTATTTATTTATTTATTCACCTAAGATTTTGTCTGATTTCTGAGCAAAAGTCATTTGAAAATATCAGGAAGAGATTATTTTAAGCTCCTTCCAGAACAAATACTTCTTGAGTCTATGAAATCCAGGCTCTGGTCAGGAATGCAGACCTTTTAGTCAGTCCTTAAATTACCCCAGCCTGGAATTACCCCTGCCTTTCTCCCTGTGCATCAGGCCAGAAACACAGGCCTTTTTTATTTTTCCCAGAACATAAAGTTGAACTGTACAGGCTGTAATGGATATGAATGAGAAAGGTCAACACACATGTGCCAGGAAACAAGGGGCAACATGGACTGCTGGGGAAAAGCAGGAGCTCCCCCCTGCTTCAAATGACCATTGGGTCAGTTGGCGTTGCTCCTGGCACAAGGGTTTTGCTTTTGCTTATGAACATGCTCTGTTAAGAAATAATTGTGGGCAGAGAGCCCTGAGAATACATTCATTAGGGAGATGTAATTCAGGCTTCACAGTTAAAGGTCAGACCAGAAACCAGCACCAGCTCTCAATCAGCAGCCAAGGGAGGAGAGAGTCAGGGCCTGATCTTCTCTCTCAAAGCCAATGAAACATAGGGCCTGTGTTCAGGGTCAGCTCCATTCATCCCGTAAGTTAGGTAAAATTTAACAATTGGGTGGCCTTTTCTTTCACTTGCGTGAAAAAACAAAATCGAGAACTTCTAGAGAGTTCTAAATGGAAGCAGACATAGCAAAGTTAGAGCAGATGTTACTCCACTGCTTCTACCCATCCCATCCTTTCAAGACACATGATATAAACTCTACAACTCACCTCTGACATCACTGACTGCATCACAAGGTAAGAACCCATGAAACTATTTGCCAAAGTAAGAGGCAAAAAAAAGAGGGTCAAGATACAGCACTCATTTGTCATATTCTCATTTCACAGCCCAAACATAATCTGTGAGGCCACCTTAGAAGTGAAACAAATAGATGGGTTACTTATTTATTCTACCCTATTTTTTCCATAAGAAAGTCTTAATAGCATGCTTAAAATATCACAGACTAAACCTCCTTGACTCCAACTCACTGAATCCCCAGTTTCCTCTCAACACCTCTCTCTATACCACATATTAAATTCATTCTTATCCTTCGGATTTGTGTTATTGAAGGGAGGGCTCTGTGCCCTATTTTTCTTACATGCCCCCAGAGGTCCAAATGAAATGTAACACCCTGTAGACTAAATATAACTAAAATGTTTTGCCATTAAAAGGATGAGATACAGTGTAGAAGCAATTTGAAATATGTTACTTTGCTAAATAAGCATATTAAATTTGACAGCGACTTCAAACCGTAAGCTACGAAGGAAGGGAAGAGTAGATAGATGGGAAACTACCTCTGTCATTTAAAAAAATATAAATTTTGATCACCAAAGGGCTACTATGTAAACAACTTTTCAGCACTTCCTGTGTGTCAAGTTTTTATATAAGTTAATTACTGACACAGTAATGCTGAGAAACAAACTACCCCAAAACTCAGTGGCTTAAAACAATAAGCATTAGCTCAACAGTCTATAGCTTGGTGATTTAGATTGGGCTCAGTTGGGTGGTTCTTCTCATCGGGCTTGGCCTACATGTCTGGGGATTGATTGGTTGTCAGCTTCAGTTGGAGTCATAAGGTTAATTGGATCAGATGTCTCTCACCCTCTAGCAGGCCAGCCCAGGCATGATTTCATGGTATTATCAGAAGGCAGGAACCAGAGCAAGTCTCAATGTCCAGGTGCTTTACAAGCCTCTGCTTGCATCATGTCTGCTAACATCCTATTAGCCAAAGTAAGTTGTATGGTTGAACCCAGGGACAGAGCAGGAGGAAGGGCACTCAGATTTATAGAGGAAAGAATCTGAATATGTGAAGAAATAAAGAATTAGAGCCATAAATGCCATCTCCCCAGAGACTCTGTACTAATTTAATTGATTTCATCTCCTTTAACTTCACAATAGCTCTAAGAAGTTATTACTATTATCCCCATCTAATAAATGTGAATACTAAGGATAAGCGAGGGAAAGGCTAACTAACTAACTGGTAAAGGACAGAGCTACTAACTTCTTCTGCTCTAATATGTGATCTGTCCCCACACATTTCTAAGTTTCTTAGACCTTTATTATTTACCAAAAATATGGAAAATTATGGCAGAGAGGGAGATTTGGCAAAATTAAGAACTGAAGAACCTAGTCGTCTTATTCCATTTGTGTCATGAATCTTTTCCAAAAGGAATGGATTTACTATATGTAAGTTATATACAAATAAAAGACAAAAGAAAAGAAAAAGAATCTGAGTTGACATCCAAAGAGAATACCAACTAGAGTTTTGGGAGGGAACCAGTCAAAATGACTCAAAAAAAACATATGGAAAACTAATAAATAAAATACCAAAGAACATTCTGAAAAGTCAGAGTATTGAAAGTCATTTGTCTTTCCAGATATTGCAACACATTAAAAAGTTGCAATAATTTTTAAAAGTACTGTCATGTGAATTGACAGACAAATCAAACAGACCAGAAAGCACAGAAGTAAGCCAGAATCCATATAGGAATTTAGACTGTGATAAAGGTGGCAATTCAAATCAGTGAGGAAATGATGGATTGCTTCATAAATGATGCTGTGGTAGCTGGATAGTCCTCTGAAATTTTTATTATATTTCTACAATACCTTACACTATAAAAATTTTACATCAATGATGTAAAAGTGAAATGAAACAGTAATAACATGTGAACAAAATATGAGAGTACGTTTTAAACATATGCAAAATGAAGGAAGATATTTTTAGGTTTGACATAAAACCCAAGTCCCACTGCAAACCAGTCGAGGGACTGTGGAACACACCTCAGAATTATCCCACTGAGGAGGAAGGAGGCCAAGTTATTTATCCAGAACTCCAGGAGCATTAATTTCCAGCACTTGTGGCTATTGCAAGGAACCTCCACAGTAGGCCAAGGGGATATAAGAGGGCACCAAAGGCATCTGATAAATATGGGAAACAAAAATGTTATAGGTCATTCTTTAGGTGAAATAGTGAGAGATAACTCTACTTCCATGCCTTCGTTCTGCACTCATGAAATCTGATTATGGGAGGATGAGCACCAAATGTTGATTGCTTGTTCGAAGTATGTGGAATATCTTGTAAGACAGCCCTCCAGATTGTAAAAGCTTTGGTCTTGCAGCTACCACCATAGTTGGATCTTGCAAAGGCCATCCTACCTTTTTTTTTTTTTTTTGCAGTACGCGGGTCTCTCACTGCTGTGGCTTCTCCCGTTGCAGAGCACAGGCTCTGGACCCAAAGGCTCAGCGGCCATGGCTCACGGGCCTAGCCGCTCCATGGCATGTGGGATCCTCCCAGACCGGGGCACGAACCCATGTCCCCTGCATCGGCAGGCAGACTCTCAACCACTGCGCCACCAGGGGAGCCCCATCCTACCATTTTTAAGGTCAGCTTTTCCTGGGTGACAGGATTCACAGTAAGACCAGTGAACCCCACGTGTATGTGCCTATTGCCTATCTTTTGCAGTAAACTGAGTTCTTTGTTCAGAAGCAAGACCACCTTTGGACCATGAGGCCATGATGCCCAAGTAGAAGAGCTGCTTGAATTTCAACTTGAACCAGTTACAGAGCCTCTGTAGCTTTGGGCCACGCTCATGACCACCATCTTTAAGGGTTACTTGGCAATAGGTTGGAGCACTGTGCCTCTTTCTTAATGTCAGAGAATGTAACATGATGCAAATTGTCTTTCACTTTGAAGGGGATATCTTGAATGTCTCACAAATCTCCAGAATCTTCACTGAGATTCACTGAGGTCTCTGAATTCTCATAAGATTTATCACCCATCTTATGGCACATATGTGTTTTATCAAGGTATCTCGGGTACTTGATACTTTTTGCTCAATCAGCATGGTCTAATCAATAGAGCCATGCCCTATGGGATGATGAAGTGATCGAGGTCTCTGCAGATAGATTAAGGCAGCCAACAGGATGTCAGTAAGGATGTGTAGCTGCTGGATAAAAGGAAACTGCATTAAGTGGTGTCTACTTATTGGTTAGGAAAAGCGTGTTTGCCAGATTGACATCTGCATATCAGGCTCCAGGGACTGTGCTGATTTGCTCCATAAAAACAGATTACATCTGTAACAGCATCTGCAGTTAGAGCCACCACCAGTTAAGTTTCCTAAAATCCAGCTCTTCTCCCAGACCTCCAGCACTCCTGCACAGCCCAAACAGAGGAGGTTAAATAGGGAGACAATTGCAATCAATTCTCACACATTTTCCAGGTCCTTGATATGGTCATCAATTCTGTAACTCCTCCTAGGATGTGGTATTGCTTTAAAGCGGGGCTCCCACGTAGCCCATCTTTCCATAGTAGCCCTCATTCCAGGAGTCAGAGAATAAGTGTGGAAATTTTTTCAGTTGCCAGATTATGCATTCAGGAACTAGACAAATAAACTCAGGGTCTAGTGTGAGACAAATTCTAATCAAAACTCTCTTATGTCGCTAAAATCCCACAACACCCAGTCTGACCAGTGGACCTGTTGTCAGGGTCCCCAGGAAACTCTGGATACTGAGATGCTGTGGTGCCCATACAACATTGCTTCTGACCAAGGAACTCTTTTTACCAAGAAGAAAAGTAATGAGCTCACACTCATGGGATTCTACTCAAAGACAATATCCAGAATTGCCCCCAAATCTGGTATCCCTCTTTCCTCCTTGCACAGGCACCTTGGCAGGTCAATGCAGAACTCTTTAAGGAAGGCTAAGAAATGTATAATACACATAGGTGGTAATGCTGTGCGACCTTTTTTAAAGGAATGAGTCTCCCCTGCATTTAGGGGTTTAGAGTCTGTGAACTGGCTCAGATAGGGAAATTTGGTGGGGATCTGAGTGTCCTCTGGTGAACAGTCACCAGGCCTAAAGTTTTATCAGTTATATAAATCTGGCCGTAGAAGGTTGCCCATATAATTCAGTACTAGAGATGAATGATCCATTATCTAGGACAAAAGATTTCTGAAGGGAAAACCATTTTGATCACTGATCTGGCCCTGCTGCCTCTTGCAGTGACCACACCCAGCTTAGCTCTCATGGTTAACTAGGCCTCTGTCATTCTGGGATCTCACCATCCTCACTGCATTCAAGAATCCCATTCCAATGGCAGGACCTCCCACCTTCATCCCAGGCTCACTGTCAGAGCCAGTTTCCTATCTAGAACACTATCTTGCAAGGGAGCCTGGGAAACGTCATTTTTAGTTTTCTAACTCCTGTGACACAGGAAGAGGCTTGGAATGGATGCCAAATCCAATAGATGAGAACTTTATGAGAGAAAGAGCATTTTCTGTGAATTTGGAGAAAAGGTTGAGCTTACGCTCATGAGTAAGATAGATGAATGGATTAGGAATGTATGCGGGGTGTACAGAGAAGCTTCTTCAGTCTAAATGGGTAGGGAACATGTCCTTTTGTAAAACTGGCCTTTCGATCTCCTCAAAAATAAGTATAAGAGGACACATACAAAGCAAAGACCTACCAAATACAAACTTTTGCAGTCAATAAAAATCATGTTTGCAAAGAATATTTAATGGTGTGAGAAAGTGCTGATTATATCACACTGAGTGAAAAAGGGGTTATACAAGAGCATATATACATTTTTAAATCTTTTTAAAATAAATTTATTTATGTATGTATTTTTGGCTGCACTGGGTCTTTGTTGCTGTGCGCGGGCTTTCTCTAGTTGCAGCGAGCGGGGGCTACTCTTTGTTGGGGTGCACTGGCTTCTCATTGCAGTGGCTTCTCTTGTTGCAGAGCATGGGCTCTAGGTGCCCAGGCTTCAGCAGTTGTGGCACGTGGGCTCAGTAGCTGTGGCTCGCGGGCTGTAGAGCACAGGCTCAGTAGTTGTGGCACATGGGCTTAGCTGCTCCGCAGCATGTGGGATCTTCCCCGAACGGGGCTCGAACCCGTGTCCCCTGCATTGGCAGGCGGATTCTTAACCACTGTGCCACGAGGGAAGTCCCGAGCATATATACATTTTAAATTAGTGTGTGGATGTGTATGCACACATGTACTGTATACACATATGTTACACACTCATATACTGGAAGGAAGCATCTCAAGCTGCTAAAAGTGGTAGTAGAACCACAAATGACAATATATTTTTCTTTTAAATATTTTTCCCAAATTTTTGCAATTATGTCATTTTAAAAGTTAGAATTACTTTATAAAAAATATTATACCACAAGAAAATGGAATAGCTAACGAATGTGTTTTGGTCAAAGTCTAAAAATGACTAGTGTCATCATTATTCTACAACCCTAGAATTTATTTTCTAACACAGTGTAAAGAGAGCACTTTAAAAATTAGGCCCAGGATTGGGAGAGAAAAATGTGTTTCTAAAACCTTTAGTTTGGGCTTGATCTCAGAATCATGGAAGTAAAAACTAAACTCTGGACACTTAGCCTGATTTCATGTTTGACTGTAGCAATAAATCCTCCCATTGTTTTTAAATGAAAACATAGATGAACTCCTGATATCCAAAACAAACGTAAGTGAAGTGCTTCATTTGAAACCAAACCCTCTAGCAGGATGCTTAACTTTATGAAAATCCACTTGAAAGCCACTGACCTAGTCCAACCCATCATTTTCCAGATGAAGGGATCTCCAGAGGGAAGGGGCAAATCTACCCTATAACCAAAGGTCAGATAAGAGGATGTCCCCACGATACACGCAGGAGTCTATGGCCAGGTGCCTCTTATCACCATTCAAGGCACGAAGTCAAAGATACAGAAGGAAATCAGGTCTCAAAGGACTGTGAGAGGGCAAAGTCAAGGGTCCAAACCACGCGGTTGCCTTGAAGGATCAGAAGGCAGGGACAGAATGCAAGGGCCAGCTGCTGCTTTTCTGAGACTCTCGTGATGGTTTACAAAAGTATTGCAGGTTGGTTTAAGGAGTAGGAATGGCGCGGACCTGCAATAGCTTGCTGATGGCCACATGACCCGTAGGACTAAAAACCACATGTCCCAAGTCAGTAAGATGGCCTGGCTAATTCACACACACACACACACACACACACACACACACACACGCCTGCCTGCAAGTAATCCTCATAAACTTCACGCTCCCATATCCACCTAACTTGAACAGTCTTTACTCAGCGTACTGCCAATCCAGTGGATAATTTCATTCATTTTCCTACTTGGCATCTCCTTAGCACTTTCCTTTGCCCATCTTCTCAGAACTCTACAGCCCTCTCCCATTGCATCAATTAGCATCTAGCTATGGTGATAAAACTTTGGTGTGCTTGATAATCATCTGAGAAGCAGGATTAAAACAATGATGTGGGGTCCCAATTCCAGAGGACCTGGGGAAGGAGAGGGTACAATTTTACATAGATGGCCCTTGAATCACAGTTTGAGAAACACTGAACAATATGGTCATGATTCTCAGTCTCCAGCCCAGTCTTTCTCCAGGGCTCAAGGCCTAAAATATCAACTGCCTGATTAATTTGGACAAATCCTCTCATGGTAAATTCATCATGCTCTTATCCACCCACCCCCAAATCTACTGTGTCCTTTCCCCGCTTGCTGTGGTCCTCTACAACTGTGAGCCCATTGTTGGCCTTTGCTATCTCTTCTCCCTCACTCATTTCTAATGGCTTAAGCTCATCCAAAGACAGGAAGAGCCACTGACTTTATACTGATCTGTCATCCCCAAATTTCTGAGTCCAATCATTGCAATGGCTGCTACCTGCTTCAATGGAGGGAAGGAGAAAGTACAGGAATAAATATATGACTAGTTCCATGCCCTTGTGAGTTTCCCAAAACACTATTATAAAAGGCAATTTGGGGCTTCCCTGGTGGCACAGTGGTTGGGAGTCCGCCTGCCGATGCAGGGAACACGGGTTCGTGCCCCGGTCCGGGAGGATCCCACATGCCGCGGAGCGGCTGGGCCCGTGTGCCATGGCCGCTGAGCCTGCGTGTCCAGAGCCTGTGCTCTGCAACGGGAGAGGCCACGGCAGTGAGAGGCCCGCGTACCACAAAAAAAAAAAAGGCAATTTGGTAGTCAATTTTTATTGAAGCTTCAGGACTAATTGAGGGACAGGGAGTAAAAGCAGTGAGCACGGTTGTTATACAACTGATTGCTTAAAACTGAATATTGAGCAGCCTTATTCTCAAAAATCCTTCAGTCAATCCCCTCCCCCCCTTCTCTTCTATTCAGGCCACACCTCCTTCCATGTGGCTCTGGCTCCCTTTGAGCTTTCCTTCCTCTCCTCCACGCACCCTCTGACACTCCCACTTCGTGGGCATAGCTCCTGCAAAGCAGAGGAGCTGTCCTTACCTCACCCAAGCCCATCCCAGTCACACCTGGAGACCAACCTCCACAACTAGAGTGAACCGTCAGTGGATTTTAAATACAGAGATGTTTCTCCTTCAGGAAAAACACCGCTGCCAGCTCTTAATCCAACAGTTTTTTCTCCCTGTGTCATATCATTACTTGGCTCTTCTCAAATTGCTTTAGTATTAGCCACAGTCTGACCACAATGGTATTTTTTATTCCTTTCCTCTTGTGAGGGTGGTTGTCAGCTGCAATCAGGTGTTAATGAGGCTGGCCTGGGGTTCAAGGCTCCTGAGTAGTAGTTAGCTTTGTACTGGTCCCAGGTGGTAGTCCTTTCCTCCCTCCTGTTAGCAACATTGCCAATACATGTTGTTTATTACAAGGAAGACCAATGTGGGGGAAAAAAGAGGGGGGTGTGGGGAGACCGTTTTCTCATTAACCCTAAAAGATCAAAAAAAGAACTAGAACCCCTATTTCACTGAGAGTTCTGGTTAGTGAATTTTTATGGTAATATTTAGTGGCTCCTGGTGGCCTAGGGTTTCCTTGGTAAAATTAGGTTGGTTCTTGTTAAATCTCTTCTTAGACAAGGCAACAGGCTCTGCTTGTCCTTGGTAATAATTATAATTAGCACTTTCTATTGAAGGTAGCCTTGAAGAAACTATGTTTTCAATTTTTTAATTTAAAATCTAAGACCTTACATGTGCCAACAATGGATATATCAATGGCAGAACAGAGCCCTTGCTTCACCTGGAAACAGGCTAGACAGGCATGTTTATTTCTAAAGAAAAAAAATTTTAAGTCATTCAGCAATCATCTATGAGTAGGGAGAGATAAGGCTGATGGTCTGATGACCATTTTAACAGGGAATGAACCAATTATAGACATAATTTTGTTAATGTGATTTGTTGATGATGTCAATATAAGAGAAGATATGGCCTGTATATTTCTGTAAGGACTTTTCTTAGCTCCAGAACTATCTGGGTAATTTTGAGGAACATACTATCCAGTAGGGTCCTTGGTTTCAACATTTATCAAATGAGGGAATTAATATTTCTAGATCTCTCCATTGCTCTATGACCCTTTTGCCCCCCCCAAAATTTTTTTTCAGTAGGACTAGCAATACAGTCTGTTCCAGTGAATAACATAAACCCTCAGGCCTCTGTGCCATTCTTATGTTGGACAAATTCAAAATTGCTCTTCTACTTCCATTAAGTGGTCCTTTTTGGGATAATGGATCCTTTTGAGAAGCTGATGGATGCTATGAAACTTCTCAGTTTGGAAAAAAAATAAGAGGAATCTATACACAAGTACACAACATAGTACATATGGTTTTAGAAGATTCACTGACCTCCTGAAGCCTGTCAATGGACTTTGTAAAGGGCCACAGGCTCCCTTTTTTTAAACTCTGGACTAAATGTTAACTTTCAGATTCCATCCTTAGGAACGAAGATGTAAACAAGGTCTGTCAATGGGCTACGGGATATAGTAGGTTCCAAGAAGTCTCTGGAATTCTATGCAAAATTATATGAATCTGTGTTCAAGAAGAGGGCCTCCAGTTTTCATCAAACCCTCAAAAGGATCTATGACCACAAGAAGTTTAAGAATTACTGTTAAAGTTAAATTGCACCTAGAAAATCCACTGAATTACTACTTAATTAACACAACGATAGGAATAGGGCCCAAAGGCGTGTGGGAATGGAAATCTAGCTAGAAAGATGTTAAGAGTTGTCCAGGAAAACATAAGGAGGGCCTGATCTGAGGATGACAGTGGAAACAGAAAGGAAAGAATGAATGACAAAGGCATCTTTTAGGCAGCCAATCCCACCCTCGTGTGCTTTGTCATGAATGGGTTTTCATGGATGAGTGATCCTCTTCCATCACTGGGTATTTTTAGCTCTATCTACAAGTTATCCCTCCTGATGTAGGGGTTCCATTTTCCTTCTGGCCTTATAGCTTTCTGAAACATAATACATAAATAATTCATCCCTAATTTTGGAAGGATAACTTGAGGCTCCTGATGTATGAGTGAGGAAC
The DNA here is from genome assembly GCF_005190385.1 of Monodon monoceros. Classification (NCBI taxonomy): domain Eukaryota; kingdom Metazoa; phylum Chordata; class Mammalia; order Artiodactyla; family Monodontidae; genus Monodon; species Monodon monoceros. The sequence goes on from NW_021703780.1 coordinate 13,213,382, forward strand.
AGAAAATGTTTTGCTGAGTTTGATTTGAGAAGCAGTATAGAGAAAAAGAAGACCCAGCTATGGGGAAAAGTGGCTTGAGAAGCTACTGGGGGAAAAGGATTTCTGGGAGAGAGAGAGGAGAGATGAATCTTTAGCAAAAGGAACTTTGGAGAAAAGCAAAGATGTTAAAAGAAAAGGAATATTTAAGAAGCTATGCTGTGTGGCATGCAATAGAATGCTTTACAGTACTTTCTTACTGATGCTTTAGTAAAGTCCACATCATGTAGATTGGCATAAACCCATAATCTGGACTAATGGTTTTCAATCTTGCCTATACATTATAACCACCTGAGGAACTTCTAATCAATACCCACAGTGTTGGCCCCATCCCAGATATTCTGATATACTGGGTTGGCCAAAAAGTGCCTTTGGTTTTTAAGTAAAAATAAAAGATACATTTTTCATTTTCACCAAGAACTTTATTGAACAACGTATTCACCCTTTTGTTCCACTACCTTCTGCCATTTTTCGGGCAACTTCATAATTCCACCTTCCCAAAACTTTTTATCTTTTTGAGCAAAGAACTGTTCCAGGTGCCTTGTACAGTCTTCCAGGGAATTGAAATTTTTTCCATTAAGAGAATTTTGTAAAGAAATTTTCCATTAAGAGAATTTTGAAAAAAAATTTTCCAAAATAAATGGAAATCCAAAGATTCAATGTCTGGTGAATACAGTGGATGAAGCAGAACTTCCCAGCCAAGGTGTAACAGTTTTTTGCCTGGTCATCAAAGAAACACGTGGTCTTGCGGTATCCTGATGGAAGATTATGCGCTTTCTGTTCACTAATTCTGGATGCTTTTCGTTGAGTGCTGCTTTCAGTTGTTCTAACTGGGAACAGTACTTGTTGGAATTAACCATGTGGTCTTCCGGAAGGAGCTCATTATAGAGGACTCCTTTCCAATCCCACCATATACACAACATCATCTTCTTTGGATGAAAACCGGCCTTTGGTGTAGTTGGTGGTGGTTCATCCACTTGCCCCACGATCTCTTCCATTCCACATTATTGTACAGTATCCACTTTTCATCACCCGTCACAATTTGTTTTTAAAACAGAACATTTTCATCACGTTTAAGTAGAGAATTGAATGAGGAAATACTGTCAAGAAGGTTGTTTTTCACTTAACTTACGTGGAACCAAAACAGCAAAGCGATGAACGTAACCAAGCTGGTGCAAATGATTTTCAACACTTGATTTGGATATTTTGGGTATCGGAGATCTCCCACATGGTATAATGTTGATGGTTCTCAATTAATGTTTTGACTTGATCGCTATTAACTTCAACTGGTCTATCCAACCACGGAGCATCATCGTCCAGCAAGAAATCTCCAGCATGAAACTTCACAAACCACTTCTGACATGTTCAGTCAGTCACAGCACCTTCTCCATACACTGCACAAATCGTTTTTTGCATTTCAGTTGTGTTTTTACCTTTCTTGAAATACTAAAGCAAAATATGCCAAGAATGTTGCTTTTTTTCTTCCATCTTCAATATTAAAATGGCTACACAAAAATTCAACAATTTTGATAAGTCTTCTTTTAAACGCACACTGATATGACAGCTGACGCATACAATCTAACAAAATTGTCTCGAATGAAGTTAAAAACAACTAAGTGGTACTGGAGCCATCTTACAGAAAAAACCAAATTAACCTTTTGGCCAACCCTATATTTGGTCTCAAATGGGGCCTCAGCATCAGTATTTTTAAAAGTTCTCCAGGTAACCTAATGTGATTTTGAAACCAATGGTCTAGGGTCTGGAATAGCGGTTTTCAATCATCCTCTGATTCCAATCATCAGAATCATCAGGTGAAATTTTAAGCAACATGGATGCTCTCAGACCAATTCAATCTGAATCTCTGGGCACGAGAGTTTTTTCAAAACTTCCCAGGTGATTCTGAGGCAACATGAAGTTGTAGAACCAATGGCTGTAGAAGAAAATTATACCAGGGCCTAAAAGGCAGGATGAATCCATTAAGAAGCCATATATACTGCTGCTTATTGGCACTAAATAACTAGTTCCCTGCCCTTGGTGTCTCACCCTCAGAAGGTATTTATCAACATTTTATTTCTATGCCAAGTAAATGAAAAAGAGAGTAAGAACCTACCCAACACTGAAACTACCCTCTGGATGAAAAAAGAGCAAAATGTTTGGGATAAATGAAAACATCCAACACAACCCTTGTTTTGCTTAAATAATTAGCCCTTTAACATTGGTTTCTTATTAAAAATCATTCACAGTGGTAAATGACAGGAACTCTGGTTTATAATGACATGGGGTAAAAGAAAAAGATTACCTTTAGAAGAGCTGAGGGCCTTTCCTCATTGGCACCTTGTAAAATCATGAAGGCTTTTGTTCCACAGCCAAAAGGCTTTCCCATAACTCACCTCACAGTAGCAGGGGACATTTAGCACTGTCACAATGTAAGTATTTGGGGCTCAGATTTACACAGAAGCATAAACACACACACACACACATACATGTATACACACATCTCATATATTCATAAGCATACTCACACGTGCACACACACACTCATATGATTCCTTTTAGCTGATTCTGCAAATTCTTTTCTTGTTCATAATATGTGGAAGCAGTTAGCTGGTACTACAGTGACTATTCCAATTTTTAGGGCAATGAAACAGGTTGCCTGCAAGCCATAAAGACTCTTTAATTTTAAAAAAAATGCCAGTGTTTTGTTTTTTGGCAAAATTTGTTCCTTACTTGCAGAGGACAGAACTGTAATTGCACAGTAAACCTGCATTTTGTCACTCTGAAAGCTGCTGGCATGCCATTTGTTCAAGAACATGACACTATGGTTATCCTCCTAGTACCTGAATTCTAATCAATTTTCAGGGTTGTAGTTTCAGTATGAAAAAGAAAACAGAAAGAAAGGATGAATCAAAAGTCTAATCCAGAGAACTGAATAGAGCTAGTGAGAGCCCATGGGCCATTCTAGAGAAAGGAAGATAATCTTTAATTACTCTAGAACAGCTCAAACTTAGCCCAAAGTCCAAGAGACCAATGCCATTGAGTTAAGAAGATCAGATTGATTATAAAACTATCTACGTAGCAGGAAGTATACTGATATGAAAAATGCCTTTATACTGACACATGGAATATAATTCAGGCAGGATGTGTTTTGTTTTGTTTTACCATAACAAAGTAATAAATAAAATGAAAACCCAATCATGATGCCAACATGATACCAAGCCATTATGGAATTTTTTTTTTATTGAGTCTGAATGCAATGGCAGAATTTTGTGCCACTTTTTAAAAGCACTACCTATTTTGATTCAGTGACAAAAACAAATTTGTTTCCAGGGACAGTGGTTACTTTCCTTTCGCTTCTGTGAGTCAGGACAAGAGGGGAATTCAATCAGCCATGTGTTTACTGAATGCACAGAGGAGAGAGGAGAAACCATCCAGCTGGGGAACTACATGGTGAAAGGCGTGGGGTAGTGATGAGCAGAGAACCATGGAAGGCAGGATGAAAGGACGCTAGTGAGACATGTGTTGGAATTCTGGAGAAGATATATAATCTCCATGCCTCAGTTTTCTCATCTGTAAAATGGGGATACTAATAATATCTACTTCATGGAGTTGTGAGAAGGATTAAATGAGTTAATACATGTTAAAGGCTTAGCACAGCCTCCATAAATATTAGCCTCTATTAGTCATCTTTGACTCATCCTTCATCTACCTAATACATCCAGCTCATTTCCAAGACTTACAGATTCTATCTTCACAATATCTCTTGCATCACCTCCATGTTTTCATTTCCACCGCTGCTTTCCTAGTGCTGGCAGGTCCTCACTATTTCTGATCTGAAATCCTGTAGCAACCTCCACAATGGCCTCCTCACCCTCTACCTCTGGTCCATTGTGTACACTGAGACCAAAGTATTGATGAGAACCACAGATCACAGCCCTCCACTGTGCAAATAGCTGGGAGTGCCCTGTGTCCATAGAATGAAGAACCTGGTACTAAGGCTGTGCACCCTTCGGCCCCCAGCAGGCTTCCCCGCTCTGTCTCCCACTACTCTCCCCAGTGTCCTCTATATATCAAGCCTAAGCATGAGGCACACATCTGAAAAAAACACTGGGTGTTCCCCACACTGTTTCCTGTGTTCAGCATGGGCTACATCCATGCTGTCCCTCTCTTCTCCCTCCCCCACTCCCTCCCTACCACCCCATCTGAACATTTCTGCTTGTTAAAATCATACCCATTCCTTCTGTTTGAGCTTAAATGCCACCTCATCTGGGAACCAGCCTCCCTCCGGTTCAGCAAACAGATTTAATGTCTCATCCTTGAATCCTTATAGCACTTTCTGAATATTTCTCTAAAGTAATTTCCCCCCCACTATGGTACAGTCATGGGTATTTGTGTAATCTTTTTTTTTTTTTAACATCTTTATTGGAGTATAGTTGCTTTAGAATGTTGTGTCAGTTTCTGCTGTATAACAAAGTGAATCAGCTATATGTATACATTTATCCCCATATCTCCGCCTTCTTGCACCTCCCTCCCACTCTCCCTATCCCACCGATCTAGGTGGTCAGGAAACACTGAGCTGATCTCCCTGTGCAATGCAGCTGCTTCCCACTAGCGTCTATTTAACATTTGGTAGTGTATATATGTCAATGCTACTCTCACTTCGTTCCAGCTTACCCTTCCTCCTCCCGTGTCCTCAAGTCCATTCTCTACATCTGCGTCTTTATTCCAGTCCTGCCCCTAGGTTTCTCAGAACCTTTATTTTTTTTTTTTAGATTCCATATATATGTGTTAGCATACAGTATTTTTTTTTCTCTTTCTGACTTACTTCACTCTGTATGACAGACTCTAGGTCCATCCACCTCACTACAAATAACTAATTTTCGTTTCTTTTTATGGCTGAGTAATATTCCATTGCATATATATGCCACATCTTCGTTATCCACTCATCTGTCGACGGACACTTAGGTTGCTTCCATGTCCTGGCTATTGTAAACACAGCTGCAATGAACATTTTGGTACATGACTCTTTTTGAATTATGGTTTTCTCAGAGTATATGCCCAGTAGTGAGATTGCTGGGTCATATGGTAGTTCTATTTTTAGTTTTTTAAGGAACCTCCGTACTGTTCTCCATAGTGGCTGTATCAATTTACATTCCCACCAGCAGTGCAAGAGACTTCCCTTTCCTCCACACCCTCTCCAGCATTTATTGTTTCTAGATTTTTTGATGATGGCCATTCTGACTGGTGGGAGATGATACCTCATTGTAGTTTTGATTTGCATTTCTCTAATGATTAGTGATGTTGAGCATCCTTTCATGTGTTTGTTGCCAATCTGTATATCTTCTTTGGAGAAATGTCTGTTTAGGTCTTCTGCAAATTTTTGGATTGGGCTGTTTGTTTTTTGATATTGAGCTGCATGAGCTGCTTGTATATTGTGGAGATTAATCCTTTGTCAGTTGCTTTGTTTGCAAATGTTTTCTCCCATTCTGAGGGATGCCTTTTCATCTTATTTATGGTTTCCTTTGCTGTGCAAAAGCTTTTAAGTTTCATTAGGTCCCATTTGTTTATTTTTGTTTCTATTTCCATTTCTCTAGGAGGTGGGTAAAAAAGGATCTTGCTGTGATATGTTATAGAGTGTCCACTTATGTTCTCCTCTAAGAGTTTTATAGTGTCTGGCCTTACGTTTAGGTCTTTAATCCATTTTGAGTTTATTTTTGTGTATGATGTTAGGGAGTGTTCTAATTTCATTCTTTTACATGTAGCTGTAGCAGTTTCCCCAGCACCACTTATTGAAGCAGCTGGCTTTCCTCCATTGTACATTCTTGCCTCCTTTAACAAAGATAAGGTGACCGTATGTGTGTGGGTTTATCCTCTGGGTTTTCTATCCTGTTCCATTTATCTATCTTTCTGTTTTTGTGCCAGTACCATACTGTCTTGATTACTGTAGCTTTGAAGTATAGTCTGAAATCCAGGAGCCTGATTCCTCCAGCTCCATTTTACTTGCTCAAGATTGCTTTGGCTATTTGGGGTCTTTTGTGCTTCCATACAAACTGTGAAATTTTTTGTTCTAGTTCTGTGAAAAATGCCAGTGGTAGTTTGATAGGGATTGCACTGAATCTGTAGATTGCTTTGGGTAGTATAGTCATTTTTACAATGCTGATTTTTCCAATCCAAGAACACAGTATATCTCTCTATCTGTTTGTATAATCTTTAATTTCTTTCATCAGTGTTTTATAGTTTTCTGCATACAGGTTTTTGTCCCCTTAGGTAGGTTTATTCCTAGGTATTTTATTCTTTTTGTTGCAGTGGTAAATGGGAGTGTTTCCTTAATTTCTCTTTCAGGTTTTTCATCACTAGTGTATAGGAATGCCAGAGATTTCTGTGCATTAATTTTGTATCCTGCTACTTTATCAAATTCATTGATTAGCTCTAGTAGTTTTCTGGTAGCATCTTTAGGATTCTCTATGTACAGTATCATGTCATCTACAAAGAGTGACAGTGTTACTTCTTCTTTTCCAATTTGAATTCCTTTTATTTCTTTTTCTCCGCTGATTGCTGTGGCTAAAACTTCCAAAACTATGTTGAATACTAGTGGTGAGAGTGGGCAACCTTGTTTTGTTCCTGATCTTAAAGGAAATGGTTTCAGTTTTTCACCATTGAGAACGATGTTGGCTATGGGTTTGTCATATATGGCCTTTATCATGTTGAGGTAGGTTCCTTCTATGCCTACTTTCTGGAGAGTTCTTATCGTAAATGGGGGTTGAATTTTGTTGAAAGCTTTTTCTGTATCTATTGAGATTATCATATGTTTTTTATCCTTAAATTTGGTAATATGGTGTATCACATTGACTGATTTGCATATATTAAAGAATCCTTGCATTCCTGGGATAAACCTCACTTGACCATGGTGTATGATCATTTTAATGTGCTGTTGGATTCTGTTTGCTAGTATTTGGTTGAGGATTTTTGCATCTATATTCATCAGTGATAGTGGCCTGTAGTTTTCTTTTTTTGTGATATCTTTCTCTGGCTTTGGTATCAGGGTGATAGTGGCCTTGTAGAATGAGTTTGGGAGTGTTCCTCCTTCTGCTATATTTTGGAAGAGTTTGAGAAGGAGAGGTGTTAGCTCGTCTCTAAATGCTTGATAGAATTCACCTGTGAAGCCAGCCGGTCCTGTGCTTTGTTTGTTGGAAGATTTTTTTTTTTTTTTTTTTTTTTTTTTTTTGCGGTAAGCAGGCGTCTCACTGTTGTGGCCTCTCCTGTTGCAGAGCACAGGCTCCGGACGCGCAGGCTCAGCGGCCATGGCTCACGGGCTTAGTTGCTCCGTGGCATGTGGGTTCCTCCCGGACTGGGGCACGAACCCATGTCCCCTGCATCGGCAGGTGGACTCTCAACCACTGCGCCACCAGGGAAGCCCTGTTGGAAGATTTTTAATCACAGTTTCAATTTCAGTGCTTGTGATTGGTCTGTTCATATTTTCTACTTCTTCCTGGTTCAGTCTCAGAAGTTGTGCTTTGCTAAGAATTTGTCCATTTCTTCCAGGTTGTCCATTTTACTGGCATATAGTTGCTTGTAGTAATCTCTCATGATCCTTTGTATTTCTGCAGTGTCAGTTGTTACTTCTCCTTTTTCATTCTAAATCTGTTGATCTGAGTCATCTCCCTTTTTTACTTGATGGGTCTGGCTAATGGCTTATCAATTGTGTTTATCTTCTCAAAGACCCAGCTTTTAGTTTTACTGATCTTTGCTATCATTTCCTTCATTTCTTTTTCATTTATTTCTGATCTGATCTTTATGATTTCTTTCCTTCTGCTAACTTTGGGTTTTGTTCTTATTTCTCTAATTGCTTTAGGTGTAACAGTTGTTTATTTGAGATTTTTCTTGCTTCTTGAGGTAGGATTGTATTGCTATAAACTTCCCTCTTAGAAGTGCTTTTGCTGCATCCCATAGGTTTTGGGTCATCGTGTTTTTATTGTCATTTGTTTCCAGGTATTTTTTGATTTCCTGTTTGATTTCTTCAGTGATCTTTGGTTATTTAGTAGCACATTGTTTAGCCTCCACGTGTTTGTATTTTTTACAGTTTTTTTCTGTAATTGATATCTAGTCTCATAGCGCTGTGGTCTGAAAAGATACTTGATATGATTTCAATTTTCTTAAATTTACCAAGGCTTGATTTGTGACCCAAGATATGATCTATCCTGGAGAATGTTCCATGAGCACTTAAGAAGAAACTGTATTCTGTTGTTTTTGGATGGAATGTCCCATAAATATCAATTAATTCTATCTTGTTTAATGTGTCATTTAAAGCTTGCGTTTCCTTATTTATTTTCATTTTGGATGATCTGTCCATTGGTGAAAGTAGGGTGTTAACGTCCCCTACTATTATTGAGTTACTGTTGATTTCCTCTTTTATGGCTGTTAACATTTGCCTTACGTATTGAGGTGCTCCTATGTTGGGTGCGTAAATATTTACAATTGTTATATCTTCTTCTTGGATTGACCCCTTGATCATCATGTAGTGTCCTTCTTTGTGTCTTGTAATAGTCTTTAAAGTCTATTTTGTTTGACATGAGAATTGCTACCCCAGCTTTCTTTTGATTTCCATTTGTATGGAATATCTTTTTCCATCCCCTCACTTTCAGTCTGTATGTGTCCCTAGGTCTAAAGTGGGTCTCTTGTAGACAGCATATATACGGCTCTTGTTTTTGTATCCATTCAGCCAGTCTATGTCTTTTGGTGGGAGCATTTAATCCATTTACATTTAAGGTAATTATCGATATGTATGTTCCTATTACCATTTTCTTAATTGTTTTGGGTTTGTTGTTGTACATCTCTTCTTTCCCTTGTGCTTCCTGCCTAGAGAAGTTCCTTTAGCATTTGTTGTAAAGCTGGTTTGGTGGTGCTGAATTCTCTTAACTTTTGCTTGTCTATAAACCTTTTAATTTCTCTGTTGAATCTGAATGAGATCCTTGCTGGGTAGAGTAATCTTGGTTGTAGATTTTTTCCTTTCATCACTTTAAATATGTCCTGCCAGTCCCTTCTGGCTTGCAGAGTTTCTGCTGAAAGATCAGCTGTTAACCTTATGGGGATTCCCTTGTATATTATGTGTTGCTTTTCCCTTGCTGCATTTAATATTTTTTCTCTGTATTTAATTTTTAATAGTTTGGTTGATATGTCTTGGCTTTAAAAATACATTATTTAGGAGATTTTGAATGTAAGTATAAAAATGGGACTTTGTTTAGAGTGTTTGTGTGTGTGTGTGTTGCGCGCGCGTGCTTGTGCATGCACATGTTGGTGGTTTTGGTATCTAGTATCTTATAATGATTGAGCAGTTTTCTATCTACAATGAATACTTTAGAAGAGTTTACATAACATAGGACATATTAGCTCCTCTGGGTCAGAATATATCTTTAAATATACTTTCTTGTTCCCTCTGTAGTATTGGATTTTCAGTTTTACAGCCTTTTTTTGCTATAAACATTACTCACTTATATTTGTATGTTTAAGTATATGTTAGATATTTAAGTATATACAGATATATAGGTATAAATGAACAAAGTTTATATATTTTAAGTATTTTGCTAGATTTTAAAGTATATTATAATAAAGCTTAAAGAAGCAGTGCCTCATTTGCCCATTTGTAATTTCATAAAGAATCAATATTGTAAAGAACAAATTGTACCCCTCTTTTCTTTGGAGATATGAAAGGATGAAAATTTATGTATTTTCATTTTTATTTTCACCTGCTAGACTTGGGATTTGGAATTTTATATAAATAAACTAATTTATGAATGTATTTTATATATTTATATAACAATTTTATAGAAATAAACTAATAATGTCTTTATTCAGGAGGCATTTGATCTCTGCAACCAAATGTTTGCCTTGTGGAAGGTGTTACTGTTTTTTTTTTTTTTGCTGCTTCTCTTACTTATAAGTTAATAAATGCACATTGTAATTTGAAAAAAATATATACATATATATATATGTGTCTTGCATGTTTCTCCTGTAGGGGACTCTCTGCACTTCCTGGACTTGATTGACTATTTCCTTTCCCATGTTAGGGAAGTTTTCAACTATAATCTCTTCAAATATTTTCTCAGACCCTTTCTTTTTCTCTTCTTCTTCTGGGACCCCTATAATTCGAATGTTGGTGCGTTTAATGTTGTCCCAGAGGTCTCTGAGACTGTTCTCAATTCTTTTCATTCTTTTTTTTTACTCTGCTCTGAGGTAGTTATTTCCACTATTTTATCTTCCAGGTCACTTATCCATTCTTCTGCCTCAGTTATTCTGCTATTGATTCCTTCTAGAGAATTTTTAGTTTCATTTATTGTGTTGTTCATCACTGTTTGTTTGCTCTTTAGTTCTTCTAGGTCCTTGTTAAACTTTTCTTGTATTTTCTCCATTCTATTTCCAAGATTTTGGATCATCTTTACTATCATTACTCTGAATTCTTTTTCAGGTAGACTGCCTATTTCCTCTTCATTTGTTTGGTCTGCTGGGTTTTTACCTTGCTCCTTCATCTGCTGCATATTTCTCTTTTTTCTCATTTTGTTTAACTTACTGTGTTCGGGGTCTCCTTTTTGCAGGCTGCAGATTTGTAGTTCCCATTGTTTTTGGTGTTTGCCCCCAGGGGGTGAGGTTGGTTCTGTGGCTTGTGTAGGCTTCCTGATGGAGGGGACTGGTGCCTGTGTTCTGGTGGGTGGGGCTGCATCTTGTCTTTCTGGTGGGCAGGGCTGGGTGCGGTGGTATGTTTTGGGGTGTCTGTGAACTTATTATGATTTTAGGCAACCTCTCTGCTGATGGGTGGGGTTGTGTTCCTGTCTTGCTAGTTGTCTGGCATGGGGCATCCAGCACTGGAGCTTGCTGGCCGTTGGGTGGAGCTGGGTCTTAACATTGAGACGGAGATCTCTGGAAGAGCTCTCGCCGATTGATATTACGTAGGGCTGGGAGGTCTCTGGTGGCCCAGTGTCCTGAACTCTGCTCTCCCACCTCAGAGACTCAGGCCTGACACCCGGCCAGAGCACCAAGACCCTGTCAGCCACACTGTCCTTGCTGAGCAGCAGCAGCAGCTGCTGCCAGGATTGTCTGCCAGCTGCTGTCCCTGGGGGGCCCAAGGCATGGCAGGACATGCGGTCATGGCGCCCCGAGTCTGCAGCACGGTTACCTGGGCTGGATTGCGTCTGGGGCCACTGCGGCAGCCGTGAGAACTGCAGGGCTGCCGCTGAGTGGGCCACCAAGCGGGCCGTGGCACGGACGGTCTGCAAACTCTCAGCCCTGGTGGGGCCACACGCAGCATGTCAACACTCGGCCTGGACACTGCAGAAACGCTGCTCAGGGGCTCAGATGACCAGGGCGGGGTTCTGTCTGTAATTTCTTCCTATGCTCCCTTACTGACCTCTCCAACTTCTCCATGCTTCTGGGCATGCAGCTCCATCCTCCTTTTCTTACTGTGAGCTTTTTCAGGGCCTGGCCCTCTGTCTTACTGATCTTTGTCTCCACTGCAATACCTAACCTCTATGGTAGCGCCAAGCCTATACTGAGAGCTCAATAAATGTTTATGGAATGAAAGACGTGCATTGCAATTAAAAGTTGTTGATTTTGCAATGACCAATGTAAACACACAAAAAAACAAATGGTGGTTGGAATAACCAACTGTGAGAGGCATAGTTGGTGTGTGAGAATTTGAGAATGTATTTCCAGCATTGAACTGAGGCTACTTGACAAGTATATAATTATCGTGGAGGTGGTGCCACGTAGCCTCTTGAAGCACATGGAAGATATTCCTTAAGGAGTTCTTTGCCCTTTGTCCTAATGTTTAATGAGGTTTCCCACACACCTGGGTTCCTAGGAGAGACTAGACTATTCAATGGTAAATACCTATATCGTCATGACATATGTATTTTCCATAGAAAATTAATAAATTGGTGCTTTGGTTTGCAAATTAATGCAGTGTGGAATCTTAATTCAAGGCCTGATCATTGCTGGCAAATTGCCAGAGTGTTCTAGCTGCGCAGGTTGCTAAGGTTTGGTCCTGCCCTTGGATGCCCTACTCAAGGCCTTAGAAGAAAGAACAAAAGGAAAACAAAAAACACCCTTTAAGAGCCCACCTCTCCTTTTATTAAAACAAGTCTAAATTCCCCTTTGGGCCTCCGACTACTTCTGGACCTTCTGATGCACTCCAAGTCTTTATAAGTCATCTCTCCTCCCCCTCCACACTCTGCTCAGGGCCAAGTCTAAAGATCAAAGGAGAGGACATGAGAGTGAGGATCTCGGACTGATAACTTAAAGTAATCTGCTAGGCAGCGAGGGAGAGCCAGTGTGTAACTTCTGCCCTCCCAGGCCCTCTGTTTTTCCTTTAGAGCCCTCCCGACCCTCCTTGCTCTCATGGAACCATCCCCACCTCTTTCTCAGGCTTGGTTTGTCTCTGGGTGGGAGTCTCTGAATGTCAGCCTGTGTGCATCTGTCTCTGCTAATCTGTGATGCTATTAAAGTCGTTAGGATTGTATATATCAATACGCAAATTTATGCAACAAATAATGCGTAACTTAGCATTTTACTTTTGAGCCAAAAGACAATACATGATTACTTACAGTGATTTTATGTCCCCCAGAAACTTCTGGTTATTGAAAAGACTTCTCTGCAGCTCGTCTGGTGTAGTCCTTGTCTCTGTTGCTGCTCTGCCACCAAGAGAAGGCAGAGGGAACGTTACTGACAGGACTGAACATATTGGAATGGGCCCTAAAAAATAAAGCATAAAAGAGAGGTGTACAAACTGCTAGCATATGGAAGCCAAGAAGGGAAACTTTAAGCGGAAGACACTGAGCATAATCATTTTTAAGTGGCACTGTGTGAGTGGGCAATGTTTCGCTAACGAGTCCTTAGAGAATTGAGTTCTACGCTAGAAAAGAAGGAATCAATAATCTTAAATGACCTGAAAAGAAAGCAAATACATGGCAACACTCATCCACTCCATAGAATTAATGAGCAAAGCAGCCAAAGTTTGCTACATGAGTCTAAGAAATTATAAGAATAGATTTTTCATGAAAGTAAAGTCCTTTTATTTTCTATTCATTTTATTACACAATAAATCAAGAAATTTAAAGGAGCTAGGTATTTTGAGAACCTCATTGTTTGAAAAAAGATCAGAAGTGTTTTTTTATTCCCAATCTTCTTCCCCTACTCTTCAAGGGCAGCCAAGGTCATTTCTCACTCCTAGGGCAGCCACATTCTGCACGGACAAACACTTAAGCTAATGATTCGGGGATTGTGTTTGTCAACTAGCCTCAAATTCATGATGTTTTAAACTATTCTCCAAGGAAGTCTGACTATCCAAGCAGCATGCCCCACACCTCTAAGGGAAGAAGCTTGGAGGAGCCTATCAGTGCAGGAGGTGGTTGTATGATCAGGACCAAGCAATAAGTGAGACAGGAGGCGAGAAGCAGCCTAGCCTCCACCCTGCATTTACCTACAGAGATGTTTCGCCCTGCAGCTGACGCCGCAACACACCCAGTTTCTTTTCTTCTCTGCCTCCTTTTCTCTCCTTAGGTTCACTTGGTTCTAGAATCCCATCTGTCAGGGCTTTTTATGCTTCCACAACATGTCAGTTAGTATCCCTTTGGGTTATATGTAACAAAAAGCCAACTACAGAGGCTTACCAAATTGAGCTTTATAAGCTGAATCAAAAGTCTAAGGGTCAGCAGACTAGGGCAGATACTTGAGGAAGTCATCAAGGGCCCAGGCTCCTAGTTTCTTGCTCCACTGTCCTTACTGTGTGCTTTCATCCCAAGGGTTGCAGGATGGGTATTCCACATACAGAAATGGTGTCTACGTTCCAAGTCGGAAGAAAATGAAAGAGAAGGGAAAGGGCATAGGCCAGCTGAAACTATACCTTATCAGATAAACAAAAACTTCCTAGAGGTCCCTCCCTGTAGACTTCAATTATGCCACCAAATCTGGGTCACATGGTCACTCCTAGCGGCAAGAGACTCCTAAGGAGGTGAATAGTTTTAGCTGGGCACATCATCATCCTAAATAAATTTGCATTTCTCTTTGTAAAAAAGAAGGAATGAATTTGGGTAAGCAATTAATTAATGAAGAATATTGGGGTGCACTTATCACATGCAGGTAGTCTTACAAGGTGTTACATGAAATAGAAAGGTGTCAGACAATCACATTACTTATTGCATAAACACTATGGGAGTTTGGGAAAGGGCAGGAATACTGTAAGACCTGGTACTGTCTAGAGTAGGAATCTGCAAGGTGAAAACTATTTTCCACATGAAACGATGTTCAACATCATTGTCACTAGGGAAATGCAAATCAAAACCACAAGATACCACTTCACACTCACTAGGATGGCTATTATCAAAAAAAGCAGAAAATAAGTGTTGGTGAGGATGTGCAGAAATTGGAATCCTAATGCACTGCTGGTAGGAATGTAAGTGGTGCAGCCTCTGTGGAAACAGTTTGGTGGTTTCTCAAAAGGTTAAAATACAACTACTATGTGACCCAGAAATTCCACTCCTAAGCATAGACCCCCAAGGATTGGAAACAGGAACTCAGATACTTGTATGTCAGATTCACAGCAGCATTATTTACAATAGCCAAAAGATAGAAACAATCCAAGTATTCACCAACAGGTGAATGGATAAACTAAATGTGGTTTATATGTTCAATAGGATATAATTCTGCCATAAAAAGGAATGAAGTTCTGATACACAGATACACTTTGAAAACATTATGGTAAGTGACATAAGCCAGACACAAAAGGACAAATACTGTGTGATTCCACTTATATAAAATACCTAGAGTAGGCAAATTAATAGAGACAGAAAGTAGATTAGGGGTTATCAAGGGCTGGGGGGTTGGGAATGGGTAGTTATTGCTTGATGGCTATGGAATTTCTGTTTGGAGTGATGAAAAAGTTTTGGAAATAGATAATGCTGATGGTTGCACAATATTGTAAATATAATTAATGCCACTGAATTGTACACTTAAATATGATTAAAAGGCAATTTTGGTTAATGTAATTTATATGATAAAAATGTAAAAATATTTTATAGTAATACTAAGATATCACTTGCCCCTTCTACACTCATTTTCTCCTGCATACCCAGTGGCATTTCCAAGGGGCTACAGGATGGGTGAAGACATCATCCCTCTGGTACCTAATGGAATGTGTGTTTATGTGGTGCTGTGTTTAAAATATTCTCAGTTTTAATTTCCAAAATAATCAATATTGATTTCACCCACATAAACAAAGGCTTTTTAGGCTCCTCGATAATTTTTAACGTCCTGAGATCAAAAAGTTTAGCTACCACATCTGTAGATTGTGCCTTGAGCAAAGTACCATTTAACAAAGATTGAATTGAAGCGAAGGTCTGAGAGAGGAGGTATAATTTCAGCCAGACCCTGAAACCTGAGAGGGACTCAGGTAGGGAAGATCATAGGGGAGGATATTTCAACCTGGGGCAACCATCCGAATCTGTAGGCTCAATTTTTTTTCCCACCAAATACACTAGACAAATAATACTTACATTTGTGATATACTCCACCTCTTTTCTTCAGAAAAATGAGAGTGCCATCATCACAAGGATACCCTTACCAATGACTCTGACTCTGTTGATTACAGTAAAAAATGCCTCCTTTTGGTTGTCCTGGTCTCTTTTTTGTTTGTTTGATTGTTTTCTTTTTGCGGTACACGGGCCTCTCACTGCTGTGGCCTCTCCCGTTGCGGAGCACAGGCTCTGGACGCGCAGGCCCAGCGGCCATGGCCCACGCGCCCAGCCGCTCCGCGGCATGTGGGATCTTCCCAGACCGGGGCACGAACCCGTGTCCCCTGAATCAGCAGGCGGACTCTCAACCACTGCGCCACCAGGGAAGCCCTGTTCTGGTCTCTTTAAATACCAAGGGGGCTGCATGTGACACCTGCTTTACCTTTAAAGTCACTTATACGGAAAGACTTTTCCTTTATAAACAGCACCTCCGTGAGACTCCGTTTCCCCACCTGTCAAATGAGTGCAATAAACCAATCTCTGATGTTCCTTCCACTTCTAAATTTAAAACTGGAATTGTCACCAGCAAAGCCCGTTAACAATCCCTGGGAAGTAAAAATAGAATCTGGGTAATAAAGTCTAACCTTTTTTTTCTATTCTTCTCTTTGCCTTTGTGTTTAATTTCATTTGCTCACAGGGTGCCACGAGCAGAGGCCTCACACCCGGCACTTCAGACCCGAGTTCCTAGCGCTGACCGTCTGCACGGGACACCTCAGCTCACGGAAGGTGTACAATAGCCGGACACGACACTGCGATTCAAGATGGCGGCGGCGGGCCGCGCGCAGACACGCTGCGCGCGTGACGCTTGGGTCTGGAGCGTGAGTAGCACAGCTGCGGCCCCCTCCCTGCGGAAGAGATCCCTATAAAGCAGCCCCGCCCACGGCCTGTGGGGAGAGCATGCGCTGTGGCGCGTCAGCGCGCACGTCTCCATTCTTTGATCAGAGAGTAAGGCTTCCCTTTGCTTCGGAACCAAACTCGGTCTCATTCTTTGGCTCGAAAGACACTGGGCAGGTGGACCCTTGCTGGGGCCCGACTCGGGAAGGTCAGTAACAGAATGAATGTCACCCGCTCTGCAATGGGCATAGAGGGACAAAAGAGCAGTGCCTGCCGCTTGGCTGCTAAGGTCAGGCACGTGCACCTGTCAGGCCTGTGCTGGTTTCAGAAACATGCAGCCTGTGCAGCCAGACCGGGTCCCACACTTGGTTCAGTGCTCTGCTGCTGCCATCTTGAAATTCTAACAGTTCTTGAACAAGAGACCCTGAAGTTTCCTTTTGCACTGAGTCCCGCAAATTACATAGCTGGTCCTGTTATATAGGTCGTTATAGAAGAGTGATTAAGAACACAGATGCAGTGTAAGCATGTCTGGCCCCAATCCCTGGTCTACTGTTTACTAGCCGAGTAATTTTCACAAATGACTTTCTCTCTAAACCTCAATTTTAACCACAGGTAAAGTGATGCCGGTGATGATGATGATGCACCAATCTCACAGGGTAGCTGGAAGAATCCAAAAAGAAAACGCATTAAAAAATACTTAGTGCAGCACTCAAAATACAAGAAAGTATGCAGAACTATTAGCAATTATGACTTGCTACGTTTCATTTATGAAATTCATTCAATGAAATATTTATTGACCACCTACTATGTGCCAGACTCTCCTGGGCACTTGAGCTATGTCTGAGAATAAAATAGACAAGGATTCTCACCCTCCCAGAGCTTATGTTTTTCAGGGTAAGAGAAAAACTTGACAGTGAGCACAATGAATATAACCGATGCTATAGTAGTTTAGAAGGAGGGAAGAGCTATGGATAAAAGAAAAAACAAAGCAGGATAAACAGGGAAGGAGAGATATGGAGGATGGGTTGCAGCATTAAATAGGGAGCTTCAGTGGAAAGACAAGATTTGAACAAAGACTTAAAGGAGGTAAAAGAATGCACTAAATGGATATCTGGGGGGAAAATATACTAGGAGGCAGTTCCTGAGTAATGGGAGTGGGATGGAGGTGGGAATGCTTAAAGGCGGAGCCTCTGCTAAAGTGATGTCCTTCCCAGCGAAAGGCAGAGAAGTCTAGAACCATCCCCCAGCACTCCTTGTCCACAGCAGTGAGGAAATACTGTGTAATTGGCAATTGCTAAAATGTTTTACACAGTTGGGGACTGTAACTCCAGCATTTGCATGCCTTTGTCTGATAACAACCAGTTAGCGAAATCTCTCATTTTCTTACAGTTTAACTTTGAGGAATAAAGACGGAGACAGAAAATTCTTACAAATATTGTTGCAGATAACCAAGAGAATAGTTTGAGCAAGGAAACTCAATATACAAATAATTGAGCTAGGATGGATCATGAAAGAGCAGACAAGGAGAGAGGACCAAGACCAGAACCAGGACAGAGGCGTTGCTTTCAGCCACACCTAGGAAAGGCTTTCACCTTGTTGATGGTGGAGGATGGTTAGTAGGGACCAGGACTACCCTACGTCCATCCTGTGTGCTATATGGTGGGTTTTTCATTATAAACAATTCAGAAATTTCTGTGTTGTTTTAGAGTGGGAATCTGCTCTAATCAAGGTGTAACTAAGATCTGAACCAGATGACCCAAACTGGCAATTACCAGCAAAATTCTGGTATCTAGGCTGGATGTTCTATAAAGCAACATTTATAGTACCTAAACAAGGTACTAATCCTATTTGAGAATGCCAAGTGGCATGAAAGAATGAAAGAAAGAAAAAGAGAGAGAGAGAGAGGGAGGGAGGGAGGGAGGAAGAAAGGGAGAAAGGGAGAAAGAAAAGAAAGAAAGAGGGACACATACAGTTATTAATTACTGTTCATACCATTTGATGCTTTTGTGGGCCAAGGGAAACCTCTAACTTTAAGATAAAAAAGATGCCCAGTGGGCAAATTGTCAATCACGAGTTGTTTAAAATATAACTTCAAACCCCAAATGTAATGGAGTTGATTTTGAATCTTTTGCTGAACAAAAGTAAAAGAAACCATGAAGTGAGTGTCATTTAACATTCTAAAGGCAGTACCCTTGTAACTGGGATAATTAGATGTTCACAATAGAAATTTCAACCCAGCGTGGTGATTCAGTCTCCACAGTAAAATCTCAATAATTTAAATCCTGCTAATGCACGCAAGAACTGTGCTGAACTTTACCTTTACTTTACCGCTATGAGGAAATAGATTGCTTAGTCAAATTAAATATGAATAAGGATTTAGATGGGCTACTTAACTTATCAAATAGCAAAACACTCCTTAGCAGCACTATTTGCCTTCAATGTACTAATTACAGTAAAAATTGAAAATTGTGTTAGTGTATATTACTGGCTTAAACTTCACTTTAAAAAATGTTTATTTTATACTGGAGTATAGTTGATTTACAATGTTGTATTGGTTTCAGGTGTACAGCAAAGTGATTCAGTTATACATATACATATATCCTTTTTCAGATTCTTTTCCCACATAGGTTATTACAGAGCATTGAGTAGAGTTCCCTGTGCTATATCGTAGGTTCTTGTTGATTATTTTAGATGTTGTAGTGTGTATATGTCAATCCCAACTTCCTAATTTATCCGTCCCCACCACATTTCCCCTTTGGTAACTGTAAGTTTGTCTTCTAAATCTGTGGGTCTGTTTCTGTTTTGTAAATAAGTTCATGGTATCATAGATCCCACATGTAAGTAATAGCATATGATATTTGTCTTTCTCAGTCTGACTTCACTTAGCACGATAATCTCTAGGTCCACCCATGTTGTTGCAAATGCCATTACTTCATTCTTTTTTATGGCTGAGTAATATTTCATTGTCTATATATACCATATCTTCTTTATCCATTCCTCTGTTGATTTTCATTTAGGTTGCTTCCATGTCTTATAAATAGTGCTACAATGAACATTGGGGTACATGTATCTTTTTGAATTATGGTTTTCTCCAGACATATACCCAGGAGTGGGATTGCTGGATCATACGGTAGCTCTATTTTTAGTTTTTAAGAAACCTCCATACTGTTCTCCATAGTGGCCGCACCAATTTACATTCCCACCAACAGTGTAGGAGGGTTCCCTTTTCCACACCCTCTCCAACATGTATTGTTCGTACATTTTTTGATGATGGCCATTCTGACCGGTGTGAGGTGATACCTCATTGTAGTTTTGATTTGCAGTTCCCTAATAGTTAGCAATGTTGAGCATCTTTTCATGTGCTTTTTGGTTATCTGTATGTCTTCTTTGGAGAAACATGTATTCAGATCTTCTGCCCATTTTTTGATTGGGTTGTTTTTTTGATATTGAGCTGCATGAGCTGTGTGTATATTTTGGAGATTAACCCCTTGTCAGTCACATCATTTGCAAATATTTTCTCCCATTCTGTGGGTTCTTTTCATTTTGTTTATGGTTTCCTTTTCTGTGCAAGAGCTTTTAAGTTTAATTAGGTCCCATTTGTTTATTATTGTTTTTATTTTCCTCACTTTAGGAGGTGGATCCAAAAAGATATTGCTGCAATTTATGTCAAAGAGTGTTCTGCCTATGTTTTCCTCTACGAGTTTTATAGTATCCCATCTTACATTTAGGTTTTTAATCCATTTTGAAACTTCACTTATTTTAAAACATGGTGTTAATTCAGATAGTAATTTATTTTAAAATTGTCAACTGTATACTGTGTTAGGCAGCTTCTAGTCTGGCTGAAACTCCTACAAAAGAGAATCTAATTGCTTAGTAAGGGTTGTCTTCGGGTTGATACAAATCACATTTCTGGATAGAAATTTATCCTCGAGCTAACTTGCCATAGGAAAGAAGTCTCTGTTCTGCAGCAAATCTTTGAAAGCAACTTCTAAAGAGCTGCCATGTGGCAACTGTCAAGCTCCTACCCGAATGCTGGTTCCCTGGACATCTAAAACTATTTTTAACCAGCTTTGCACATCTTCCACTAATAAGTGATTTCTCCAGCTCCACCGTTGTACTGCAACTCATCAGTTTTCCCGAGCACAGCCTAAATGCAGGCATTTGTCCTTGTCACAGATCTGCTGTGTGGTTTGGTCTCCTCTGTGCGATATTGCCTGGGACACATTAGGGCTTCTTTTCTCTACAGTGATACACAGGTGCATCTTTGTGCTGAGCTCTGGGGTTGATTGCCTGCCTGCCCTCAGAAGCTGGTCAGCCCTCCTCACCATCTTTTCTGCTGGCTGAGCCCTGTGGAGGCTCACCCTAGTGACCCTGCTTAAAGAGAAAGAACAAAGGGGAGGAAATGGCTGGAACATTGTTTTCTTTGGGAATTACTGTATAGTATAGGCAACTCTGCTCAGTATTCTGTAATAACCTATATAGGAAAAGAATCTGAAAAAGAATGAATATATGTATATGTATAACTGAGTCACCTTGCTGTACACCTGAAACTAACACAGCGTTGTAAATCAACTATACTCCAATATTAAAAAAAAATTAAATTTAAATAAATAAAGGAATGGAATGATGTGTCTGTAAGCTGAGTTGCCTCCTTGAATCTGTCAAAGGATAAGTGAGGTGCATCAAATCCTCCTGGAAAGAAACAGGAGAGCATTGAGCTCTACCTGCTCCCCTAGTCAAAAGCACCCCGTGGTGAGTGCACTACTCTGAGAGTAGCGAACAGTTTTGTCCCAGAACAAAAAGTTAAAAGTCAAGATCTTTCTTGTTCATGCTGGGATCTGAAGACGGAGTGTCTTCTACTTCTTAGTACTATGGAGAGGAGCAGTTCAGTTTACAGAACAAGTGCAAAGTACCAAACCCAAAGCTTACTTTAATTAATAGGCTAACGGGAGATGTGATATTCACTGTTAACCTCCTGTTAATGGTTCCCCCTTCTTGGGGGAAAGGCATTTAGCATGGCATACGGGTGTGTTTGCTATTTATCTCTACTTCTAAGTGGTTCCTGGTTCCATTTTTTTCCTCTTTTGATACTTTAGAACAAGTTTACCAATAGTCTTGAATGCAATATTTGTTTATTCCCAAAAAAACATTTATAATAAAATCATCGTAGAAGGAGCTCTAAAAAAAAAAAAAAGACAAACAGGGGCTTCCCTGGTGGCGCAGTGGTTGAGAGTCCGCCTGCCGATGCAGGGGACACGGGTTCATGCCCCAGTCCGGGAAGATCCCACATGCCGCGGAGCGGCTGGGCCCGTGAGCCATGGCCGCTGAGCCTGCACGTCCAGAGCCTGTGCTCCGCAGCGGGAGAGGCTACGACAGTGACAGGCCCGCGTACTGCAAAAAAAAAAAAAACAGACGCAGAGACACATCATAAACAAATACATATGCGGCCACAACATCACTATTCATCAGGAAAATGCAAACCATAATGAGATATCCCTTTATATCCATTAAAATGACTATTGTATTAAAAAAAGAATCGTAAGTATGGTGAGGATTTGGAGAAGCTGGTACCCTTATGCATTGCTGATGGGAATGCAGCTGCTGTGGAAAACAATATGGTGGTTCCTCAAAAAATGAAACATACAACTACTTTATGATCCAATACCACTTCTGGGCATTTACCCAAAAAAATTGAAAGGAGGGACTCAGATATTTGGACCAATGTTTGTAACAGTGCTATTCTTATTTTCTCAAAAGGTAGAATTAACCAAATGTCCATCAATGGATGAATGGGTAAACAAAATATGATACATACATACAATGGAATATTATTCAGTCTTAAAAAGGAATGAAATTCTGACACATGCCGCAACATAGATGAACCTTGAAGACATTATGCTTAGGGAAAGAAGCCAAGCACTAAAGGACAAATATTATATGATTGCATTTATATGGGATACCTAGAGAAGTCAAACTCATAGAGACAGAAGGCAGAATGATGGTTACCAGGGGCTGGGGAAGTGGGTAATGGGAAGGTATGTTTTAATGGGTACAGAGTTTTAGTCTGGGGTGATGAAAGGGTTCTGGAGCTGGATAGACATGATGGTTGCACAACCATGTTAATGTACTTAATGCAGTGAATTGTACACTTAAAAATGGTTAAAAGCATACATTTTATGTTACGTATATTTCACCAAAAATTTTTTAAAAAGAGCAAATGTGAGCAAAGGGGCAGAGTGGGCTTCAGTAAGATTCATTCCATTTGCAAAGGGGAAAATTACACTGAAAATTGCTTTTGCCTGTTCCTTGCAGTCAAAACTTAACTTGTCCTTCATTTACACTGGCTGAAAAGTCTTCAAGGAAAGTATTTATGCTATCAAATCTTATCATAAAATCAGATAAGAATGTTTAGGAATTCAGAACATCAAAGGAAATGATATAATTTCATGGCTAATGTAGATGAATTTTTTTGTTTTATTGGCAGAGCCCACATCAACTGTTTCCCCTGAGGACAGTGCAGCAATGGAACACTTTGGGGGGGCACCCCATTATACGCCAAGTGGGGTAGAGCCATCGTAGAGGCACCACGTAGAGGAGGATGGGCCAGCATTGAACACTACCTCAAGGATGTCAAGAGCAGGTGAGTGGAATAGAGTCAGGGCAGGGTCAGTGTGTACCTGGGCCACGGTCCAGGCTTGTCAGGCAAACACCCCTGGAATGGGTTTGTTATTTCTAACCAGTTGCTTCCTGCTTCTTTGCCCTTTGCCTGCTTTGAAGAGGCCAGTCCAGTTGGTGTTTGTCAAATCAGGTTTAAAGCAAATGTATCCCTTACCCTTATTTTCTAAATATGATTGATAATTTTTTAAACTGGGGAAAAAAGGTTAAACCTGCATAACAACTCTTGTCAAAAATTCCAGTCATTGAAAATCTCCACCATGGCATGAGTCAAAAACAAGTACGCTTTCAAGTGGGATGATTCATTTATTTTATGCAGACACCTGTAGCTTGTTACCTAATGCATGTCTGGAACGTGTTTTACCTTGCTTGAGAAACCTATAGTTCTCATCTCTTCATGCAGGTGCATGTACTATTTCACACACTGCCGTAGACCTCTCTATGGCTATTTGAGTAATTGAGATGGAAAACCTTTAAATTGTCATATTTGGGCCCAAGAAACTAAGGGACTTAAAAAATACCTTGGCATGACAGTAGTCTAATAAGATTATCCCTATTGAAGCAATTATTTTTGTTGAGTGCTATGACTGTCCTCGATTAGATGGCTTTTCAAATTTTCATTAGAGACTTCAGCAAAGTTAAGTGATTTTTTCATCCTCATGATATGCAACAGAATTTCACACTCAGCTTTCTGTCAACATCTAAATCAGCATCAAGATAGGATTATTGCTTATACTTTCATTTGGCCCTCTAACTCATGGAGATATCTGCCATTTTTGCAGAAATTTAAATGACCAACTTTCTTCAGAAAGCCAAGAACTTCACAAAATTTTGCCCCCTTCATTCTCGGTGACACTTCAAATAATGGTGACAAGGAATGTAAGTTTAAATGTCAGTTCTCTGAACAAGGCTCACTGCTCTAAAATATGTCTTCATTTTTCAGCTTCCCTTCTTGAGCCTTGAAAACCTGCAAACAATTTGCAAGGGCAGAAATTACTAAGAGGTTCTTCTGTTTCTGGCAATATTATAGATAAGGTACTATGGACAACCTTTCCTCTGAAACAACTAAAAATGCTGGGTAAGGTTTTTAACAATCATTGAAAACGCATCGGGCTTCCCTGGTGGCGCAGTGGTTGAGAGTCCGCCTGCTGATGCAGGGGCACGGGTTCGTGACCCGGTCCAGGAGGATCCCACATGCCGCGGAGCAGCTGGGCCCGTGAGGCATGGCCACTGAGCCTGCGCGTCCGGAGCCTGTGCTCCGCAACGGGAGAGGCCACAACAGTGAGAGGCCTACGTATCGCACAAAAAAAGAAAAGAAAATGCATCATTGAACTGGCAATAAAGAAAGGCATCCACAGAGACCACACGTCAAGTGAAAGCAAGAAAGTGGAGATGGAAGCAAGCACAGAAGCTGGCTTTCACCCTGGGAACAGGGCCCGACCCTGGCCACCTGAAGCTTCTGCTCTGACAGCTGCATGGGGTGCAGGAACAAAAAGACAAAGACAAGGGCCCACCCAAGGTGGGAATCTAATAAGAGACACTGCAGAAAGCTGGGATGCCAAAGGCTCTCATTGTAAAGGTCTACCAGAAAGAAACCTGCTTCACAGATTGAGACAGAAAAGAAAAAGGTAGCTGGGTGGAAGGGAAAACAATTTGATTCCAAACATTTACAGCCAAAAGCTGACTCTTCTGAAGATTTGTTGTCCAAATGCACCCTACCTATGTTGTCCTACAAACCTCAAGTGAGTAAGTTAAAGTACCATCGGTCTGTAAAGCCCACAGTAGCCTAGAGAAAGCCAACACAAATCCTTGCTGGATAAGCTGAAAGGAATTATATATCAATCCTCAAAGAAATTCTACAAACGAAGCATGAACCTACAGTCACATATACATGCACAAATACACACATACACACACACACACACACACATGCACGCACGCATATTACAAAGAAATAAGCCACCAATGCAAGAGCCATTAGAAATAACACACAGCAAAATCAAAGCCACAAAAATTTTAGATGTTGGACAGAGACTAAAAATTAAGTATTATTTAATTGTTTGAAGCTATAAAAGAGAAATTAAAAATATAAATAAGAGACTAAAAATAATGGAGGTAGGGAAAGGAAAACTATTCATTTTATCAGTAAAAATATATTAATTAAAAAGGAAAGCTTAAAGGACTTACTAACAACAGAACAGGCCCAATTTAAGAAAGAATCAAGTGAACAGGAAAATGGATTTGAAGAAATTACTCAAAATGCAGCATGGAGAGACAAGGAGATGAAAAATATGAAAGATTAATGAGAGTCATGGAGAATAGAAGGAGAAAATAAGATATACGTCTAATGGCAATTTATTTATAAGAGAGAATGAGGGGCTTCCCTGGTGGCGCAGTGGTTGAGAGTCCACCTGCCGATGCAGGGGACATGGGTTCGTGCCCCGGTCCGGGAGGATCCCACATGCCGTGGAGCGGCTGGGCCCGTGAGCCATGGCCGCTGAGACTGTGCATCCAGAGCCTGTGCTCTGCAACAGGAGAGGCTACAACAGTGAGAGGCCCACGTACCACAAAAAAAAAAAAAACAAAAAAAGAGAATGAGGCAGAGGAGATAGTAAAGAGATATAGTTTCTAAAATTGTTGCAAGATACTAATCTTCATATTCAGAAACTAAAAGAAGGTATAGTGGTCATATATTAGTTACTTTAAAATAATAACCATTATTTGAGTGTAGGCACTGTAATAGCATTTTATATATGGAGTAATTTCACAGTCACAGACTCAGGCTTCCAAAAATGTATCTTTATCTTTGTAAAACTCAATGTTGTGTTCCATCTCTAAGCCCCATTCTGTCTTATGCAGACAGTTAATCCAGTGGCTTCTACATGAACTCAGTCTGTTTCAGTGACTTGTTGAAATCCTCTTCTCACTGTTCCCCTGCCCTTCTCTCCTGGAGGCATCTGTCTGTAGGGAGGGATCTGTCAGCTTCTTTAAGTCAGCGGTTCTCAACCCTGGCTGCTCATTACCATCAACCAAGTCGCTTTTGAAATATGGGAAAGCCCAGACCCCACATATATTGATAGATACTCTGATGTCAAAGGGTCGGTGTGGAGCCCAGGCATCCATATTTTTAAATATTCCACATGGCTGAAAATCACTATCTAAGCCCCATAGGGACCCTCTATGACCTGAGGGACTGCAGGTCAACCTCAGCCCATCTGGTTCTCACCCCTGACCATGAAGAGCAGCCTTCTGTAACTTCAATGTGTGTATGAGCTCCGTGAGGTTTTTTTTTAAAATCGTTGATCCTGATATATAAGTTCTGGCATAGGGCCTGAGATTCCACATTTCTAACATATGTCCAGGTGATGCTGATGCTGTGGTCTATGGACCCCACTTTGAGTAAATAGCAAGAGTGTACAAAGTAAATCATCAATTCCCAACCTTGATTCCACATTGAAATCATGTGGGTAGCTTTAAAATATAGTGATGCCTCTTTATGTCTCTCTTTAGAGACCCCCAAGGCTGAGAGGCTGTCCCTTAAACAAAGACCTCGAGTGATTGTAAATTTGATGTGTTAACTTGGCTGGATCACAGGATGCCCAGATATCTGGTTAAACATTGCTTCTTAATGTGCCCATGGAGGTGTTTCAGAAGAGATTAGCATTTGAATTTGTAGAATGAATAAAGCATGTTGACCACCCCTGCCTCTGCCCCAATGTGAGTGGCCCTCATCCCAATCTGTTGGGGGCCTGCATAGAACAAAAAGGTGAAGGAAGGGAGGGTCTGCTCTCCTTCTGCCTGACTGTGGAGCTGGAACGCCAGTCGTCTCCTGCCCACAACCTCCTGGTTCTCAGGCCTTGCGGCTCTGGCTGGAGCCTCCACTGTCAGTTCTCTGGTTCTTAGGCCTTTGAACTAAACCACCAGCCTCCCTGGGTCTCCAGCTTGCAGATGGTAGACCATGGGGCTTCTCAGCCTCCATAATCACATGAGCCAATATCTTATAATAAATCTCTTTCCAGATATAAATATGCACCTCCTGGTTCTGTTTCTATGGAGAACCCTGACTAATAGGCCTAGGCAACCTGCTGACGCTGACTGTTCCCCTGGGGCTCTGGTGCTGGGGATCTGCTCAGATGGCAGCCTCCTGCCCCACCTCATCCTTGTTCCCACTCTAAAGCCCCTGCAGGCTCAGCAGCTCCCTTATTGCTGTTTTCTCTCACTCTTGCACCAAGTAATGTTTTCCTCCCACGTGGGGACCCTGAGATATTTGAGCCGAGCCACAGCCCCATCCCTCATTTGGAAGACGCCAGCATCTTGGGATGGCCAGTAATCACTCACCCCGTCCCTCACCGTCCTGCAGCCAAAAGACTCTGGGGCTTCTCAGGGGACCTGTGGGGGAGGGGGCTTTTCTACTCTCACGTCCCCCAAACTTCACATGGGAGCATCTCCTGGAACCTTTTCCTATGCTCTCAGACTTCCTCCTGGCAGGACGTGGACACCCCTCTAAGCTTTCTTTTGTTTTGTTTTGTTTTGCGTTACGCGGGCCTCTCACTGTCGCGGCCTCTCCCGTTGCGGAGCACAGGCTCCGGACGCGCAGGCTCAGCGGCCATGGCTCACGGGCCCAGCCGCTCCGCGGCATGTGGGATCTTCCCGGACCGGGGCACGAACCCGTGTCCCCTGCATCGGCAGGCGGACTCTCAACCACTGCGCCACCAGGGAAGCCCCCTGTAAGCTTTCTTGATTTCTCCCCCAACACTCGCCTCCTCTTCAGCTGAGAGAGAGGTTCTTTATGTCTAGGAGGGGGTATAAGCAAGGAAAATCTTTTCTCCCTGTTCACATCTCCTTTGATGTCTGCTTTGTCTTACAGTGTCAAGGTGCCTTTTAAACTTAAAAGCAAAGAAGTTGGTACCAAGACACACAGAATGCGTGTAACTTAGCCAAGGACACCCAGGCAGCAGGTGAAGGGTCAGGAGCCAGGCGGCAGACACTCATCCCCAGCACACCCAGTGCTGTCACACCAGCCTCCCTGTCACCATGCCCTGTGTTTAAAGGAACATCTGGTACCTTTAAACTGCACAGAGATTCTCCGCATGTAGCTCAAAGGGCTTCTGAAAGCTGTAGCTGGAGAAGAAGATGAATTCAATGGCCAAAAGAAAAAAAACATTCTGTCTTCCTTCCTTTTCACCTTAAACAACCCACGCATGTATGAGGAGCACAAAAGGCATTACTCCCCAGAATCTTCTAGCTGTGTACGCAGTGAACTAAAAAAAAGGAAAAAAAAATTTAACCATATTTTCAAAAGATTAAGGAGTTAATCATGACCTAAAGACAAAAGCTCAGCTTTCAAAACAAAACCTCTGTTAAAACATCCATTCTGACAGTAAGTGTTCCTGATGTTATATTATATGTGAAAAATACAACATAAAATGTGGATGTATTAATAAGGATTAGAGGGGATAAAGTTTTGTGGTCACATTAAAAGTAACTAACATTACAGATTCTTATTCCTTTTTCAGTCATCTTAGATTGTCAGGCTCTAATCAACAATGATGTGAATTCAGCTGTGAGTCAAAGATACTTTTACAATTCATGTTCTTATATATATTCTGGTTTACTTAAGGCAAAGAATGATGTCGGTAATTCCAGCTGTGTCTACATGAGGCAGATGTTTCAGGCTGAACAATACAGTATGACTGGGAAAGCTGTTTTTTCTTAATTTTTCATCTGCCACAAATCCTGAGTACATGGAAAGATGCAATATGAAAATATTTTGAAGCAGATAAAATTCACATCATTATGAAATCTCTCGGGAGTCAAAATTCAAGTCAGTAAAAACAGCAATTCTGGAACAAGTCTTTTCAGAACCAAAAATATTTGTTGCAGGAAGCTTTGTTATCCTTACTTCTTGCCCCAAAACTCTGGGAAGTTACGGCGAGTAGGGTGAGAAGCGATCTGATAATAAAGCTCTTGTCGGCTAGAGACTCACATATTGAGAGCAACCAAGGAATTAATGAGGTC
The DNA here is from genome assembly GCF_005190385.1 of Monodon monoceros. Taxonomy (NCBI): domain Eukaryota; kingdom Metazoa; phylum Chordata; class Mammalia; order Artiodactyla; family Monodontidae; genus Monodon; species Monodon monoceros. The sequence continues at coordinate 13,242,499 of NW_021703780.1, forward strand.
CCCTGAGTTCATGAAGGGTTCACCTCATAACCAGAGAGATAGAAGTTATTTTCTATGTTTGCGTGGCATCGGAGAAATAATTTCATTAAAAGCCTTTCCTTATTATAATGCATAAAGTGTTTTTCAAGAAACATTCAATATGAGCATGTAATGTTGTCATTGTAATCACTGTATATGTATCCATGCGCCTAAGTCTATGTCTTCTCAGTAGTTTTGACTTCTGATATCTCTCCTGCGTGCCATGATCAAGAATTATTAACAAGGGTTTGTGAAAAGTATTCTTTATGTTTATGAAGATTTTAGAAGTTCAAAGCATGTTTCTTCTATCTGCACACAGCCCCTTAAACATATACATATATTTCCTGCTTAAGACAATTTCTTAGCAGGAATTAAAGAACCTCAGAGTGAGATGATCATCTATGTGCCCATGAGACCATGAGAAGTGATAGGTACTTGGATTCTATTGCTGAATTTAGGACCAAAATGTGACTCGGGAGAGAGAGTGATGGGACAGCACAGGGGCTGAGGGACTGACTACATATATTGGCGTCCAGTAGATTTTCCACTGGCATCTGGCCTCCTCCCCCATCACAATAACTGGAGGGAAATGGGGATTGATTGGTGTTACAGTGGGTGAACCTTCCCTAGGCACTATTGAATCAATTTCTCCTCATCTGATACTTCTGAAGCCCCAAATACCCAGCATCTCTCAATTTAAGGCCTGTCTGCTCAGTCACAGTAGTTCAACCAGAGCTGACATGCTCTTCCTGAATCCTCTGCTTACGCTTCTCATGATGGATGGTAATTATCGAGTTACACTTTGGTCTATTCTGCTAGAATATGAGCTCAGGAATTCCTTGAGCTCAGGACTTGGGTCTAATTTGTTGTTGTATCCTTAATACTTAGAACTGAGCCAGGTACACAATAGATGCTCTGAAAATCTTTGTTGAATGAGTAGATTGCCATAACGGGAAGACGGGATGTGGGGAATCTATCCCTTAGGATGCTTTCAGCTAAGTAACAGAAAGCCTAACTCAAAGTGGCTTCAGAGTTCTCAGCAGTTCCATGGTAGCATCCAGGTCCCGGGTCCTTTCTGTCTCTCACTCTGCCCTCCGTAGTGTCGGCTTTATGCCGGTTCTCTTCAAGTTTGCAGGGTGGCTTCCTGGAGGAAATAGGGCTGCACGGTTCTCTGTTTGTGTTTGGAGCTAGAGAGTGCCGACAGTCCTTCCTTTAGCTGGATTGGGCCTCATCAGGCCACATACCCAGCCCTTAACCACTAGCTGACACCTGGGGCCTGGGTTCCTGAATCAGTAAGTAGCCAGGGGAGTGGGATTACCATAACTGATTTAAACTGATCACGGTCTTCTCTGAAACAGACATCAATTCTCCAAACCTCATTGCTCTTCTGCAATGAATGAGGGCTGGGATGGAGTTGAGAGAATGACACACAATGTCCACCATAGGGGTGCAGGTGCCAGTAGAGATTTAGATACACCATTAATTTCTAAGTACAGTGATTGCTGTTGTCACATTTTCCCAATCAGTGCTAGTCTTTTTACAAACACCAAAAAGTCTATATCAGATGTCTGTGCGGCATCTTTGCAATGCCACACAACAAATGAACAAGCCCAGGGTTTGAAGTTTGGTTACTATTGCTTTTATGGCTGGGGATCCAGAAATTAAGTTCTACTTTATCAATAGATGTAGAAGAGCTCAAACCCAAGACAAGTCTCCTGGAGATTTGAAAGCACATTCAAGTATGAGAAGAGCTTGCTTAGAAGGAATGGCACCTTGTCTGGGGTATTGAACTACTGGAGATCAGGAAGCAGGAGACCCAGGGGCAGAGTGTACTGCAAGGATAATGTGTAGGGAAACCTGGGGATTAGGGGATAACAAGATGCTTTTCCGGTAGTCAGTGATGGGAATTAGACAGTGTCACGGCCCAGACTGAGGTCTCATGTAATAGCATCTACCTCTGTGTCCAGGACACTTCTATGCTGTCTAGACTAATAAAGCATCCATGGGAGATAGCTCTTGACGTATTTTTGTTGGTTCAAGGTTGGCCTGTTATTTACTCAGAGCTACTCCAGTTTTCACCTTTGCTCGTGCAAAGTCTGTTACCACGATTGGAAAAAGCCCTGGCAAACTGCCTGGTAAACTCCAGGCAACAGCCAAGGAGATTTTTGCATTTTCTCTTTCATCTCTTATATAAAAGGAGAAGCAAGAGTATTTCTTTCCACGGAAGTGATAACAATTAAGACCTGACTTTACTGTTTCCCAAAGCAAGCGGAGCACACTTACGTCTCTTTTCAAGAAAGCGAAAGTTATCCCGGAGTGTGCAAAGTGCACAAAGCTTAACACTCAGCATAGAAATGAAGTCTTCCAAGAAAATTGGATTTTAATCATTGCCCTGTTGTAATGCTGGCAGAGCAATCTGTGGTCAGGGAGGGGCCACGGTGCACCAGAGAACCAAAGGCTACAGAGAGTTATCATTTCTGCTCAAATACCTTTCGTGAATTCACACAACAAATTATGTTTCATTTTTATGCTTCACAAAAACCTCCAGAAAAGACAGAGTCCTAAAAAACTGAAATCTCCTCCTCCATAAAAAACTCTTTCACATAAGCAAAGCTTTTATTTCAGCTTTTACAGTGCTCTTTGCCATTTTGTGCTTTGTCCTAAAACCTTATAAAACCAAGATTTGGCTCTTTTGTAATTCATGGCATGTTATGTTTTCGACCCTTGGATTTTCTTTAGACAAGGAAAGTGATTATACAGTTCAGTTCTGTTGCATGGGGCAGAGGGTCTTTATTTTTCTATGAAAGCTGAGGATTTAGACTTTTCCTGATAAAGTCAGGTACCTATACGCTGCTGTCTCAAAGTCTAGCAAAAGATATAATCATGTCACATTTTTTAAAACTAATTGGATGAGAAGGCAAGCTAAATCAGTAAAAAGTTTGAGTTACAGAAATACAATTTTATTTGCTTTCAAGCACAGATAAACTCAAGTCAGGTTAATCAAGTAGTGTCTGATAAAGGTCCTTTGAGGACTTGCTTTAGCAAATAAACAAGGATGAAGTGTAATTATCACGACTCATTGGTTAGTATTCTTAAGTGCCACTGGTTTACGATTAGCTCACCAATACTCCTGGCTTATTTTTATTTCACTACAATCTTGCTTGTGTAGGTGCAAACTTCTCAAGTTTATTTACTTAAGTCATTAAAAGAATCTCGAATCTTTCTTGCAATGTTAATTTGCTTAATAAAGCATGATTTCAACCATACCGCTTTGTAGTCAAGGGAATCTAAGCGTTAGAGGGGTCTGCAGCTAAATGATCTTTAACTCTGATTTGATGGTGCCCTTCAGTGAAGTGTGGTTTAGTGGAGGAAAAAATGAAAAGACCTGGGTTGGAGACAATAAATTATTAGCCCTCTCTGATTTTATTTGCTCATCTGTTTGAGGTTGATCTATACCTCCAAAGACTGTATTAAGATGAAATAGCTTTTAAGTATGCCATAGCTTTCAAAATTGCTCTTTAAACAGGAAAGCACTATTCAAATGTTGGGTATTATTACTATTTCAAAATCTGGATTGCTGAAGCTCAACCTAATGAGAGGTTTTTTTTTTCATGTATGAAAAGAACTTGTTCAGTCAGCATTTTCCCAGGGTGAATCACTCCTTCTACATAAGGAAGCTTATTGGGAACTCATCTACCTTTCCCAGGAGTCCAGAGGGCTACCCTGTTTGCAAAGTGTTATCCAGGGGGTTCAGAAAAGCAAACTCACCTCTCCTGGAGCAGCCAGACTAAGGTCTGTCTTATCCAAAAAGCCTGCTGTGATGACTTCATCTCAGTTATCTCTCTGCCTCTTCTGTGATTAGATTAAATTCAACAATTACTGAAAACCCTCCAGGGAAAAGACCACTTTGCTGGGTGCTGAGGTAGAGGGTGAGAGGGTGGTAGGACCTGAGATGGAAAGAGGGCTCAGGGGCACAGCCAACAGTCCACTGGCCCAGTCCTCTGGAATTCACGGTCTGCAGAAGGACACTTGTTGGACATTCACACCCTATCAGGCAAGTAGGGGTAAGTGCAAAATAGAGATATAAAATGTGTATAGAAAGGGGAGATTAATTTGGACTGGGAATGTCTAGGAAGACTTCTTAGAGGTGATGGGATTCTGGCCCCATCTTGAGAAAATGTATGGGATCTGGGGAAGACAGCTGCCTTCTCACTGTGTCCTCACGTGGCCTTTCCTCAGTGCATGGGCTTCGAGCAAGAGAGGTCTCCTGTTTCTTCTTTTTCTTATGAGGGCACTAATCCCAACACGAGGGTCTCACCCTCATGACCATAGCTAGATCTAATCACCTCCCGAGGCCCCACTTCTGAATACCATCACATTAGGGGTTGGACTTCAACATATGAATTTTTGGAGGGGGTGGATATAAACGTTCAGTCCATATCAGTAATGTGTGCAGTAAACTCAGGTCCATGCAAATGGCAGGACTGCTGTTGGCTCTGTACCAGAAGGAATAGTTAGGGCCCAGCTCCTTGTTTGAAACAGGGGTGGAAAACTGGAACTACAGAGAATAAAACTCAAGGTAATAATATCTCAGAAAAGAAAGCAGTCACGTATTTTATAGCTTTTCTCATATGGCTGTATTTTGCTTTATTTTGATCGATTTTTCAACCTCACCATATTGTATGTACCTTAAGGCCAATAAATAGGTTTTACATCTGTTTATCCTCTGTGGCACTTAGGCGAATTATATGATCAGGGTAAGCATACATACAAACGTGCACACACACACACACACACACACACACACACACACACACACACCCCTCAAAGGACATAGAAATAAACAAGAACTTCAAAGTCACAAGAGTTTCTTATTTTGTAAGCTATTTCCTTTCAGTGTTAGGTGATGGAGAAATTCATACTTATTATCACTGTAAAATGTTTTAATTTGCTGAGTGACCTTCACACAGGAAACTTACCCAATAGAGATTTATCAGATACTGCAAAAAGACCATGGTCCCTTGAAGCCACATTTCTAAAGGTTGCAGTGGTTGGGAGCCAGGGGGATTAGTAAATTGAATGTCTTTATTACCATTATAACCAAGCAAAGCTAAAGGATCCCCTTCTCTCTCACATAGGCACACACAGAAATATAGATACATACATAAGCTGACTAGAATTCTAAATAGAGCGTGTATGAGATTCCTACGGCTACTGTAACAAAGTACTACAATCTTGGTGCTTGTAAAAATAGAACTGTATTCTCTCATGCTTTTGGAGGCCAGAAGTCTGAAATCAGTATCATTGGGCCAAAATCAAGGGTCAACAGGGCTCTCTCCTTCCAGAGGCTCTAGGTTCTAAAATGCCTTCCTGGACTCTTTTAGGTTTTAGTGGCTCTGGCATTCCTTGGCTTGTGGCTGCCTCACTCCAGTCCTCAAGGCCAACATCCTCAAATCTCTCTGCTCTGTCTTCACATCACCTTCTCCTCTGTGTGTTAAATCTCCTTCTGCCTCCCTCTTATAAGGATATGTGTGACTGCATTTAGGGCCTACCTGGATAACCCAGGATAATCTCCCCATCTAAAGATCCTTAATTTAATCACATCTGCAAAACATTTCTTTTCCGTATAAGGTAACATTCACAGGTCCCGTTGATTAGGACATGGCTATCTTGCAGGGGCCACTTTTCAGCCTACCATAGAGACATTCTTATGACCAACCCCAGGGACCCCATATTATAATTATTAACGGTATGATTATCCAGTGTGTAGGCTATTTGGGCTTTTGCTTTCCTTCTCCATTTCTCTTTTTTCTGCCCCATTACCCTAGGAGTTGGGAGACGAAACTCAAGGAAGTCAATTTAACAATTATCCACTCCGGTCAAAGGTTGATGAAGAGCTTCATTAGTTGACTAAAATGAAAATCATATTACCTGGGATTTATTTATTTCTTGCCTAATTGAGTTCAGCTAATCAAGAATCAATGATATATGTTCAGTAGAGAACACAGAGGTAGGTCAAATAAATCCTTTATTTTCTTTCTGTATTTTCTTTAGGCTTTTATATTGCTAGTTTAGCAAATTGCAAATTAATAAGCCATGGAGAAGTGGATTGTTAAATTCTGACCTAAGAGGCAGGTTCCGTTTCTATTTACTCTGCATTTACTCTGACCAGTCACTTCACTTCATTGTGGGAAGTTTGAAAAATGAAAAGAATGGTTATATTTACTTTCTGTATGTCGTATTAGGATTCTTTAAAGACAGCAGGTGTAACGGATTCATATTCATTTTGTACAAAAGCTTTAGAAAATAAAGCACATGCTTTTGTGTTTCTAATGAAATGTTTAAAACTGTGGTTTTAAATTTTTGTAAATTCATTCATTCATTTATCTGTTTATTCAGCAAATATTTACCCAGTGCCAGTGCCCTGTCTGCCACTGTTCTGGTGGCTGGGTACTTTAAAAGCCTGAATGTGCCTGTAGGACTCTAAAAGCATGGCTTAAATACTGAGAGAATCTAGTTGAATTAACGTATGTTGGTTTGCACTCCTAAGAAGAAGGGTGTTAGAGAAATCTGAGTTATGGGCCTTCACTTGCTCCTTTGAGTTTCAGGCGGCAGTGGCAATGGTGAGCAGAACATAGAAGTACCTCCTTCTAATTCCTCCCAGCCTGGCTGCATTGGAAAACAGCCTCCAGCCAACTAGGATGGAGACTGGAAGGCATGCCTTTGGAGGGTTTAAATTTATGTTTCAACAGTCCCATGTGAAATAAAGGTCTGGTCGATTAACCAGTTGATTGAATCAATGAAAAGAGCTAGTCAAAATTATCCTAACTCTGGAAAGGATTTTTTTTAATCTAAATAACCCACTGTAAAAGCCTAATACATCAATCAACTGAATAGTGATCATTATCAGGATATTGGTTTGACAAAGTTTATGTGATTTTAGTGCTACGTAGACACAAACTCAAATCTTGCGTAGATATAGCCTCCCTTTCTTCTGTACATCCTTCATGGCCTGACTTTGTATGCTTATAATTTTTATTATTAAATAACTATCTATTTTAATGATAAACTCATTTCTTTCTTTATTAAGACTATTTACAATTCAGTCTATATTAGGATGGTTGACTTTCTTAATTGCTTGGTATGCACTAAAACCAAGAAGCAAATGAATGTAACTTAAGGAGAAAATAGAGCTAGCAGTTGAGAGAAGGATTAGGAAGGATGTGGCACCATCCTGGTACTGACCTGTGTCTGACCCAGAAAACAAATTCTCTCCTGTTTGGAATGACTAGGCTATTGTTTGGCAGGGAAGACTGCCTACTAATTCATTGATTTCTTTTCTTTTTTTTTTTTTTTTTTAATGTTGAGCCTTCTTTCAATTTATTTATTTTTATTTTTGGCTGTGTTGGGTCTTCATTTCTGTGCGAGGGCTTTCTCTAGATACGGCGAGCGGGGGCCACTCTTCATCGCGGTGCACAGGCCTCTCACTGTCGTGGCCTCTCCCGTTGCGAAGCACAGGCTCCAGACGCACAGGCTCAGTAGTTGTGGCTCACGGGCCTAGTTGCTCCACGGCATGTGGGATCTTCCCAGACCAGGGCTCAAACCCGTGTCCCCTGCATTAACAGGCAGATTCTCAACCACTGCACCACCAGGGAAGCCCCATTGATTTCTTCTCCTCCTAGAATGTGTATATAACATTTACTTCAAGGATAATTTCTGAGTGTCAGAGACAAAAATACTAAGGTATTTGCTTGACATTTCCATACACCAAACGTCCTATCTACTTTTTTACCAAGAATTTGATAGTATCCAAAGTGGGTGGCTGGGTTTTACCTATTTGCTCACGGGTGTTTTAAGAAAATCATTGAGTACAAATAAGTATTTATTGGGACTCAATAGTCAGTTCCCAGCCTTCCGTTGTCTTCTCCTTCCCTACAGCCCACAACTTCTTTTTCAGAATTATTGATCAGGTGGTAGTTTTATTACTTAACTTCAGTGTATTAGATCTAGGCTGTCCAGATGACCTGGCATGGCTGGGAAGGATTATACCTTGCACTGATGTGACAGTAGGGGGACAGATGGGAGGATGCCAAGGTCTCTAGGTGAAGCAGAAAGGAGCAGACACTGGTTCTGCCCATTGCTAGCTACCTGATGAGGGCCAACAGATCTACCCTTTCTGAACTGCCAATTTCTCCACTATAAAATGTAGGCAGTGATAAGCCCAGTGTTTGCCGAGTTGATGTACTGAGTCAAATGAGGGTCTTTATTTATCTAATGTGCACAGTAAGTGCTGACTTGATAGGGCTTATCTATATCCTGTTCTTTCAGTGCCAACCAGCCCTCCATACCTTGCCATGAGGAGAATTAAGTAGAAGAGAGCTTTTTGTTTGACAGGCACCCTTTCTCTATCAAGCCTATACTTTTTCTCTGGTGAGTGGGTTTAACTAGTGCAGGTTTTACCTTTCCCTCTTGACTGTGAATTCCTTAATAGTACGGATTTTGTCATACTCATCTTTGTATGGCCACCATCTTGCAATGTATAGCTGTTTGTTTCACACGCTAAAATGAAATGTATGCTAAAATGAAATGAAAAATAGTTGTAGAACCCACCAGAAGGTTGTTTCTCTTCAAATATGAGTATAGATGAATTTATGCATTCACACGTGCATCAAATTGCATTGAGTACTTTTTATGTGAAAGATCCCCAAGCTCCTCTTATCAGCTGTAACACACTTCAGATATATAGAAACCCATGAAGGAAAAAAGTTGAGCCCATGAAGCAAAATAAGCATAGCAATTTTTAATGACTTATCTGAGGTAGTTCAGCTATTTGAATACCTTTTCACTGCAAAACACTACTATCCATCTATGTATGTACCTTTTCTTACCAGGATCCTCTCATGTACTGAAGCCCCAGTCAGCTTCAGTTGAAACTTTCACTGTTTTGAAGAACTCATTCCTCATTTTCTTTGCCTTGAGGAACTCAGAACACTCCACATACCTTTACTGTCTTCTCTGCACTCTTGCCTGTTTTATCTCAACAATCTGTTAACTCCAGACCGTCTTTGCATTGCATCATCTGAGAGAATAACTCACTTGCTAGTGAAACTGCCTTTGTCCCAAATGATAAATAGTAGTAGTAATAATAACAATAACAAGAGTATGGCTAATACTTGCACAGCACTTACTCTGTACTAGGTGTTATTCTAACTGCTTTACACTTAACTCACATTCTCCCTCTTAGGTAGGTATTACTATCCCCATTTTGCAGGTGAGAAACCTGAAGTTAAGTAACTTGCTCAAAGCCCTATATCTGGGAAGCAGTGGAGCTAGAATTTGAACCCAGGCAGCCTATCAGAATCAGTGCCTATACCCACCAGGCTCTACTGTCATAGGGTTCAACGAACAACTGCAGGTCAGCTACATTCAGAGCTTAATCTATACACAGACAGGGGCTGCATTATGCAGGGGAATTTGTAGGGAAGGACCTTGGAATTTGACAGGGACTGCATTATGTGGGAAAGTCCTTTGAACACTCCCAGGACTCTGGGAGTATCATCTAGTTAATCTGTAGACCTAGAGGGAGTCCATGTTTCTGCTGTATGGCCGTGATACCTAGCATGAGCACTGTGTTCAGGTGCAGCCCAAGATAGGGCTGTAGTCTGTAGTAGATGCTCAGAAAGCACTAGCAAAATACAAAGCCATTATTAGATACAAAAGGGAGAGAGCTTCAACCTTCATGGCTGTAGCCAGTAGACCTCCCTCTTACGAGATAAGGAATTATAATGTCAATGTTGTTTTTCTGTAAATCCTTGTACTCAACATAATATGGTGATGTTCTCAAACTGAGCACAAGTGTCTGCGGCACCAAGCGTATTACTCATGGCCGCTTTATTTACACTGGATTATTGTAATTTAAGTTGGCTGCCGTTATAGTTTGATGTTCCGCAGCTTGCAAACTTGTTTAGCCAATAGAAACGAAGAAGTTTGGAGTCCAGGAGGAGATTCTTGTTTCCAATATGTATGCAATAGAGTGATTTGGTGTAGGGATGTCAATCTGATTACTTCAATATCTGTTACCTGAATAGCTCAAAAGGAAATAGAGTCTGTTTCAGTCTTATCTTGTAGACTGTTATAAAAACAAATGAAATCACGTCCATACACTGTCTTGAGCTTTTTGGTGGAAAATACATTATAACCAGTGTGTCTTCTTGTTATACATAATAACTTGTTGCTGGTAACAAGCTCAAAATTACTTGACATGGAATGTGATCTGGAAATTAATGTCAGTCTCCTTTGCACTTATTTTTGGAAATGGCCAATTTTCTAAAATAAGAAACGGAAATTTCCAGGGGCAAGTGTAGAAGATTAGAATAAAGTTTTCCTTTATTTTACAATTCTTCCCCAAACTAAAGAAACAAAACCAACTCTGTGTGTTTGGGGAGGGGGTGTAATTCTCATGAATAAACTGGGTCCATTGATTTCAGGAACTATTCAATCCCTATATGATGGGGGAAGGGGAGGGTTACTGCTCTTCTCTTGGTGTGGTTTCTATTTCCGAACTACTTACTGTGCTATATTCTTATCATCCACATTGATACATACCCTGAGGTTCTTTCTACACTTGCAGAATGGACTGAGGAGCAAAAGCCACTACTGAAGACAATCTGAGTCAGAGTAATGTGACAAAGGTGTTACAGCTTTGTGACCGTATCAGATCTTGGCACAGTGGCAATAGGCAGAGGCCAGTTCTGGGCCTCTGGCTCAGTCACTGGGATCCGAGGTCATCTGTGACCACGGAGGCAATGTCATGAGCAGAAGCCTAATCGCCACGACTGATCAGGCAAGGCAGGCACGGGTAGCCCGACCAGAGCCTTTTGAGAGGCCACAGTCCAGGTGTGAGGCTGGGGTGGGAAATGGAAGCGTGACCAAGGACCTGGCATAGAGAGGCCTGTGTGGATTTAGCAGAACCTTCTGTGGCCATTTTAACTGACTTCTGTGCCTACAGGCTCAGGCAGAGGCTCTCACTGTGAGGCAACTCACAAGAACCTGATGAACTCTGGCCAGATACTTTGGGCAAACAGAAGCAATCGTACAGATTTGTATAGGAATTGTTCACTTTATATGGCTGCATAAAGCCTGGGACCAGAACTTTGTTCAATAGAAATAAGATACTCCTTCCAGGGTTTTCTGAATTTGTGTCTCAATCAATTTCATTAAAACAGAGCAAAGTCACTCAACAGGACAGATATGAGAAGTAGCTGATATGAATGGAAACTCACCCAGAGTGCTGTCTGATGGATGTTGATAACACCAATCCAAGGTAGGCCAAAGGTCTGTGTGTCCAGGCGAGGTGAGGTCAGGTGCTCAACACAAGGTCAGAGGAGTGCAGGGCTTAGGGGAGCCTGGCCAGCAGGAAGGATCATTACTGTCCATTTCACAATTCGACCTTGGATCTAAAGGATCTGGTGTGGATGGCCCTGAAGAAGTTTGCATTTCCTCTGCTTTTGGCCAAAGGTGGATTCCCTCATTTGAGTCCTGAGATTGGAAAGAAAAATAAAAGACCTTAACAATACAGTTCAAAATATTTCACCTTGTGGAATAAGTGAGTTTGATTGAACCATGTGAAATTGTCATCTGTGACCTTAACAAATTCATATTGCTCAGACTTATTCCTGTTAAGTGTTGTTTAATCATATTGGCATTGTTGATTTATTTATTGCATCAGTGAAAGAAACAGAAACTAGTAAATGTAAACACATCAGTTAGAGGATGTTTCTCACTCAAGGGATTTATTAGTAGAATGACCTTAGAAGTCGTTATTTCAAGTCAGACAAAGCTGTATAAAGAATCCAAAATTCAATCGAATATAATGTTAAGTATTTTAAAGTGCTGTATGGTCCTAAAACAAAAGAATGAGAGAATCCATCAAGTTCCAACATCTTTAAAATGGCATTTCTTGTGACCCCATCAAGTTCAAGGTGTAGAGTTAGAAGGAGAACGACATTTATTTTTGTCTTAAGGATTTACCAACTTGAGTGGGAGCTGCGGGCTCTTAGTAGTTGACAGAAGAACAGTTCACGTGCTTAACTTGAATCCAGGGGAGGGGCAGGTGATCACTCCCCTCTTGAATTTAAGGTACCCTTGACAAAACATCTGTAAATATGTTAAGCACCTCCCCCCTTAGAGTCACAAGAGAATCCAAGCAGCTTCCCACGTAAATCTCTATAGTAGATATCATCAGTTTCAACAAAACTGGCCACTAGCAGCCTGAGGCCCTTCTGTGTGTAATGACCAGGTGAGGGCTACATCTCAGAAGACTCTGGAGCTCAGCCCAGGAGGTTTCCATTCTCTTTCAGCTACCGTCTTCCAACACCTGGAGGGCACTTGCTGTCATTGCAGACCACTTCTCTTCTGTGTCTTTTCTATGCAAAAGGCCAACAATGGACCCTCACCAACATAGCCATACTGGCCAGGAGACAAGGCTACAAAGATGATTCTGGAAAAAGTCTGCCTTGGCCCCAACGAACTGAGCCCTGTGAAATTCTCTCGACCATCCTCAAAGACACCAACATTTCATTGTGAGCTGGCCCTACGTCACTTCCAGAGACACTTGGATAAGAAGCCACAACCACATCCGATTTACCATTCAAACTAGATGAGGCTAGTATCCCAAAATATTAAAAAAACCAAACAATCTGGTCTTTGGTATAAATAGACTTATTTGTTAGTCTTCAGCTGGGGAGGTAAACCCACCCATGTGCCACCATTAAGGGGTTGACAAACAATTAAAACTGTAATATGTACTTAGAACATTTCTCAGTAATCTGTGAGGTCCATACCAGATGGATCTAAAATGTCCTGCACTTCAGATATTGACATTGAAATAGATGAAAAATAACTTTTTAAGGCTTTTTTCATTGTTCCCATAAGAAAAAAAAGATGAGGCAGATTCGTGCAAACTTTGGAGAAAATTTAAGACCTCAGAAAAGTCCTAGAGGACCTTCCACAGCCTTGTGGCAGCTTCAGAGTAAGAGGTAAATGATTTAACCAAGACCACAACCAAGTTTTGAAGAACTGGATAAGGAGGCAGAAGACACAATCTCAGGGCAATTAGCATGAACCGGAAAATCACCGGGCTAATACCAGTTGTAGGGTGCACAGGTTTTGCTTGCAGCTGTGGTTTGCTGCTCGCTAAGTAGAAGATCCTTCTTCCTTCTTCTCATCTTGATCATTTCCCTCAAGTGTCTCTCACAGTGATGGTGAATAATCATAATCCTTAGAAAGGTATGATCATAGCTTCATGACTATATAGATTTAAGTGTGGATTCGTACACCCAGGAGCAGGTTGACAAGAGAGACCAGCCCCTCCATCATCAAAATAACTTGATAACCCATATCATATATTCTAAATGTTTAAAACATAGCTAACAAAAATATTCCTGATTTTTCACTCCCTCAAGGCCATAGCCCTTTTGTTCTTCAGTAAATACTGTGACTCCCTTTCTTTTAAAATGGATACCTGAATTTCTCTTCAGATATATACCACACTTTGTTTATTACCCTTGCTTTCAAAATGTATGCTTGGATCTGGTTTCAAAACATGGGCTATGGGACTTCCCTGGTGGCGCAGTGGTTGAGAATCCGCCTGCCAATGCAGGGGACACTGGTTTGAGCCCTGGTCCGGGAAGATCCCACATACTGCGGAGCAACTAAGCCCGTGAGCCACAGCTACTGAGCCTGTGTGCCACAACGACTGAAGCCCGCGTGCCTAGAGCCCGAGCTCTGCAACAAGAGAAGCCACCACAATGAGAAGCCCGCACACCGCAACGAAGAGTAGCCCCCGCTCACAGCAACTAGAGAAAGCCCGCACGCAGCAACGAAGACCCAGCAACGAAGACCCAATGCAGCCAAAAATAAATAAATAAATAAATTTATTTTAAAAAAAACAAAAACACGGGCTAGAGTTTATATTATATGTTTGGTAACTTGTGAGTACAAAGACCTAACTAACTTCCCTTGTGGACTGCGGAACAGTTTCCAGAAAGGTGGTGAGGAGGGAGGCTTAGGTTATAGTCAAAACAGAACATTTTTAAAAACAATGTGTTAAGAATTCAGATGAGGTAGTGACCTGACTCCTAGCTGGTGGATGCTCCTTCATTTCTTCTTGCATGCAGATTTTTTTAGGCAAAAGCCTTTTTTTTTTAAAAAAATCACTAGTAGAGGGAGCATTTGCTAACATAGATCTTTAAAAGACTTTAAAAGGTTATTTAATGTGTTCATAAATTTGAAGCATGAAAGTGTGAACAAAAGTGTCATGGAGACCTGATTCCAGGTACTGTTATATTTTCCTCTCTTATGTTAACAATACCCATCTGTGTTGTATTCATATAACAAATTGGAAGAAAGCTGGTATCAGACAGGATGAAACAGTTTTTAAATAGCAAGAGTGAGGGCAAAGGGCAAAGCCACTTAATGAATCAAGTTATGTTTTACAGCACTCATTCACTCATGCACTCAGCATTTATAGATTGCCTTCTGCGGGCCAGACCCCATGCCCAGCACCATAGTTATAAAGCTTAGTAGGGTGAGATAAAGAATAAAAGTACTAAATGACAAGCAGAACAGTGGAAAGATCAACAAGTTATAAAAGTAGGGCAGAGAAACGAGTGCTTAATTCTACTTGGGAGAAATCTCTCAGAGAAGATCTCTGGGTACTTGAACTGATTTGAAATCATGAGAATTTTTTTCCTTTGGGTTTTAGAGGGAAGGAACGAAGAGATTCTAGGAGAGACAAGCACGTGTTCAAGTGCGTGATTCAGCATGGCACGTGTATGAAATTTCAACTATTTAATATTATTGGAGCAAAGTGTGCAAAGGACAGAGCAGCAGTTGATAAGGCTGAATTTTAGTTAATATCCAATCTTAAGTCACTACTGTTCTCTGTCTCTTCTTTATTTTTCCCAATTCAACAACTAGTTTCCTTTATTACCTTTCCATTTTCTCTGCAATTCCCTAAAAAATGGAGTCAAGGCAAATGTTTTTAAGGGTCATTGAATTAAATTCCAGATACGCAAGGAAATGCTGCCACCTGCTACTCTCAGAAACGGCCTCCTTGTGCGTCGATGTGTCATGCCATCAAATATTCCAGTAGGATCGCTAAGGTGATGGCAGTCTTCTTCGGGGATGCAGAGTCAGAGTCCCTCTCCCAGCTTCTCCCTCTGTGAGCTCTGTGCCCTGAGTAAATTACTGTAGCTGAACCCCAGTTTCCTGTTCTGTGAGATCTGGGCAGCTTCACGGGGTTGTTGTCTTAAATACCATGCAAAGCCGTCAGACAGAGCCGGGCATGGAGCAAGCACTCTGAAAGGTGGCTGTATCATTGGGGTGGGGATTCATGCCCACACAGGCTTCGGAGCCCAAGCCCCACTATGCAATCTTTAAGCAGCAAAGCAACACTGCTGCTCCCGTGGGAGAGAAGGGAGAAAGCTGAACGTGGTCCCTCCCTTGTTGTACGGCAGGGTGTATTCATTTCCTGTGACCTCTGTAACAAAACCCCACAAACTGAGCAGCATAAAGCAACAGAAATTTATTCTCTCCCCATCCTGGAAGCTAGAAGTCTGAAATCGAGGTATTGCCAGGTTGGTTCCTACTAGAGGCTCTGAGAGAGAATCTGTTTCATGCTTCTCTCCTACCTTCTGGTGGTGGCTGACATCCCTTGGTTTGTAGGTGCATCAATCCAATCTCTGTCTCCGTCTTCACATGGCGTTCTCCCCTGTGTGTGCCTGTATCTCTGTTTTCTCTTCTTTTAAGGACACCAGTCATTGGATTAGGGCTCACCCCAATCCAGTATAAACACAATCTTTTTCCAAATAAGGTCACATTCACAGGTGCTGGGATTTAGGACTTCAATGAATCTTTTGGGGGACACCATTCAAACCATAATGTAGGGTGGAAAAGAAATAACATTGTTTCTGTTTAGTGTTCCACTTCCTTCAGTGCCCTGGAATACCTTTGTCTTGGCAAAGGGACAGCAGGGAAGAGAGAGCTTTTCCCACAGAAAACCTACGATCATTCAATCTGCACCAAGCAACACTTGGACCAGTCCATAGGAAAGCAGAGCAGTGCCTGGCAGGATTTTGGATGAGAGCTTGTTTCTCTCTTTCTCGTTGATAGTTTCAGAGAGGAGGACCTAGGGTTGTCCACTGACCGTTTCTACATCTTCTTTCCTTGAGCCTCTGTCTTGACTGACAGCATGAAAACAAAACAGCATGTTGAAATCCCTCCTGAGCTGAAGGATAGTGCAATGGACACATAGAAAATTGTCCCTGTGAAATATGCTATCTGCTTCCAACTCCACCCCATTCAGGTAGGAAGAGGTTCAAAGTGTTCATCATATGGTATCTTTATTAAAACCTGCTCAACTATCTGAGTTAACACTCTAGGCTTTAGATCAGAATCGATAAGACTTTTTGGTTATGCTTGTCAACACCCAAAAGTTGGTACAGGCATATCTTGTTTTATTGT
This sequence comes from Monodon monoceros, assembly GCF_005190385.1. NCBI lineage: Eukaryota > Metazoa > Chordata > Mammalia > Artiodactyla > Monodontidae > Monodon > Monodon monoceros. Next base: position 13,259,041 of record NW_021703780.1, read on the forward strand.
ACTTCACAGATACTGTGTGTTTTTTTGTTTTGTTTTGTTGTTTTACGAAGTGAAGGTTTGTGTTAACCCCACATCCAGCAAGTCTATTGGCACCTTTTTCCCAACAGCATTTGCTCACTTCGTGTCTCTGGGTAACGTTTTAGTAATTCTCAAAATACTTCAAAATTTATCATTACCATTATATTTTTTATGGTGATCTGTGATGTTTAATGTTACCATTGCAAAAAGATTACGACTCACTGAAGGCTTAGATGATGGTTAGCATTTTGTAGCAATAAAGTATTTTTGAATTAAGGTATGTACATTTTTTTAGACATAATGCTATTGCACACTTAATAGACTACAGTATAGTATAAACGTAACTTCTATATGCACCGGGAAACCAAAAACATTCTTGTGACTCGCTTTATTGCAATATTCGCTTTATTGCAGTGGTCTGGGACCGAGCCTGAAGTATCTCCGAGGCACACCTCAATTATTTTATTTTCTTCTTGGTCTGTTAAACTTTTCTATGTCTGTCATGAGAAATAACATTTGGAAAGAAGGACATACAGGGCATTAAAAATATCAAATTATTTGCATGCATGATTAAAACTTTTAAAAAATCATTTAAGATAGCAGAATTGCTTTGAAAAAAAAGGTTTCAATCCTGAACTGTGAGTGCATTTCAAGATTTTGGGATGAAGACCAGGTGCCTGTAGCAGCTGTCTGAATTTTGTCATGATCAGCAGTGACCCAAAATCCTGTAGTAGTAACCCTTGCTGACATGTCTTAAAATATATGACAGTTAAGGGGACTCCTCCCCAAATTCATCTTGGGCACTATTTCAATTATTGTTAAATTGATTTTACCTTACAGATAATCAAAAAAAGTAGACCATGGAGTCTGCATTATTGGCTTATTGAATATAATTGTTCAGCCTTTCTTTGTAGTTATAAAAGAAGAATCAAAGGCATACAGCACAGAATTCTTTGGAAGCAGCATTGCACTTCTATTTCCCATATGTATCTTATTGGGTCCTTTTAAATTGTTCAGAACCCTCAAGAGGGGCCACGTCCACATCAAATCACTTTGACCAAACAAAGGTGTAATTAATACTGATCTTTCAGCCTAGTTTGACCACAATATCTGATCTAAAGTACAAGTGTGAAGTCAGCCTACAAAGGATTAAAGCTGCTACATGGTATAGCAGCAGGTCAATCTTGCTTCAAAGATGAGACAAAGTCCAACAAAAGACCAACAGGTGTTTAAAGCCTGGTAAGTTAAAGGTGTTACAGTAAATATAGTATTGAAAAAGTCATAGCCAAAGCTTTGGTTGAGACTTGTTAATTATGACAATAAGAGGAAAGAGTTGAGTTTTGATGTTGCTGTACTGTCTTAGTCTGTTCAGGGTGCTATAAGAAAAATACCATAGACTAGGTGGCTTATAAACTCAGAAATTTATTTCTCCCACTTCTGGAGGGTGGGAAGTCCAAGACCAAGCTGCTGGCAGATTCAGTGTCTGGTGAGGAGGGCCCACATCCTGATTCATGAGCATCTTTTCACTGTATCCTCACGTGGCAGAAGGTACAGGGACATCTCTGGGGTCTCTTTTATAGACATTAATCCCATTCATGAGGGTTCCAACCTCATGACCTAAACAACTCCCAAAGGCCCCACCTCCTAATACCAACACATTGGGGGTTAAGATTTCAAAATATGAATTTTGAGGGCACACAAACGTTCAGTCCATAACATGTCCCAGGCATATTCCAAGAATTCCCTTAACTTAGTTTTTTCTAATGCTCAGAGATCTTTAAGATGACATCAATATGGCTGACACATAAAGGTAGTTACCTATGTGGGTTAGATCAAGCAAGGGCATTTTTATATCAGGAAATATACAAAGTATAACAAACATGAATATATATATATAATATATGAAAATATAACAATTTGAGCTTTCCTTAGATCGTTAGATATATTGCTATGAGTTATGCCAAAATGAAATGTCCAAAGGAAGAAAATCAAATCCGTGTTATATTAGTTATACTGGAAACCATGCTGTTGTTGTGTTTTTGTATAATAAAATTTACCCAAAAAATGAAAGCATGACTTTGATAAGAAAAAATAATACAACATCTAAAAGCACAGACTATCTTGCTTTTTAAAAATGTCATTCTAGGGCTTCCCTGGTGGCGCAGTGGTTGAGAGTCCGCCTGCCGATGCAGGGGACACGGGTTCGTGCCCCGGTCCGGGAAGATCCCACGTGCTGCGGAGCAGCTGGGCCAGTGAGCCATGGCCGCTGAGCCTGCGCGTCCGGAGCCTGTGCTCCGCAACAGGAGAGGCCACAACAGTGAGAGGCCTGCGTACCGCAAAAAAAAAAAAAAAAAAAAAAAGTCATTCTAAACTAGGAGCCTGGAACTGTCGTCTTAAAACTGAACTGCTTCCTCTTTTAGTCTAACATAGTACTGAAATGTACGGCTTTATCCTAAAGTAGAACTGACTAAAATGTAGCATATAGAAAAAGTATAAAGATTTTTTAAATAAACATGTAAAATCTAGGCACTGAGAAGTTTCTGAGTTAGATATTTTGTTATGACTAGGTAAACAGTAGCTAAAGAGAGGGAAACATTCCAAGGTGAGTTTTAGATGATGTCTTAGTTCCTCATTGGCTTTAAGCAAACTTGTGATGTATAAGGACAAATTTTTTCCATTCATTTTTTCACCATGAAAACATTTTCCATTGTAGTTCAGGGAAGGGTGGAAGAATATCTTTTTTTGGCAGGCGTAAAATGCCAAATAGTATTGGTAGTCAAAGCTTGTTGTGGTGGGCTTTCCTGGTGGCGCAGTGGTTGAGAGTCCGTCTGCCGATGCAGGGGATACGGGTTCGTGCCCCTGACTGGGAAGATCCCACGTGCTGCGGAGCGGCTGGGCCCGTGAGTCATGGCCGCTGAGCCTGCGTGTCCGGAGCCTGTGCTCCGCAACGGGAGAGGCCACAACAGTGACAGGCCCGGGTACCGCAAAAATAAAAACTTGTGTGGTACAAGTATACAGATCACACAGACATACTGTGTGGTCGCCTCTATTTTTATTTTCTGTATTGTTAATGGAAAATAACCGACTAGATGGTCATCACTCTGGCCTCTACCCCCGCAGATGCTCTGCCAGATGGCTGAGAAACACATGGTAAATTTGTTACCTAGGGGATGGCATCTTTCTGATGTTCAGTATTTCCCTTTGCTTGTGGCCCTGGGTCTCTGAATCTGATGACATTGCAATCCTATTTCAACCAGCAGTTGCTGGGAATGTCCCAACTATAGGTTTTGTGAATTGCCATACCGGATGGTGCATGTCTCAGTCTTCCCCAGCAAGGACTGAGTTTATCGCTGGCAAATTGAGAACAGTGATTGATGCAATAATTGCTGACAAGGAGCTTTCCTGCTTATTCCAGCCACTGTTTATTCCAGCATCTGTAAACATAAACTTCCTTAAATAGATTGGTTATGGGTGGCAGCAGCAAAATGAGAAGAACTTTGTTGAAACCTTTGGATCCTGGTAAGGAAATCCAATGAGAGAAAACTCTTATTGTGGCCTGAAAGTTGATTAGTGCTCACTCCTCCTGAAGAAGCAAAACTCTTCATTCTAATTTCTGTCTTACTGCTGCGCCTATAGGAACATCAAGTAAATGAAGTATTGGATTATAACAATTATTTGTTGGAAAGGTACCAGCCTGGGCTAATATGGGTAGGAGGAGGGATGGGATTGATCCTAACCTGAAACCAGAGGTTTGTCCTGAAACACACGCTGCCTGTGTAATTAAAGACTCATTTTCTCGCTTTGAAGGTAGAGCCAGGAATAGGTTTACCTTCTGCTAAGCTGCTAAGGTTGTGCTCAGAAAGTGGGCTTGCTTGTACTCACTGGGTACAAGGGAAACACAAGAAAATTTGAATGCCACCGGCCATTAGATCCCTAGCAAGAAGAGGACAAGAGATTCTGTTTCTCTCTACTCTGTAGGGGGCCCTGAGCATGCAAGCGGGTGGGAGAGGGAAATATCCTCAGAGTCTGCAGGCATATCTCAGGCACATCAGTCTGCCCCAGAGTGAGGGGGCCACCATTTTCTCTCTCTTTATGGAGTCATCTGTCATGGAGAATCCCCAGGCACAAGCAACCAGCTTTTAAGAATATATTGCAATATACCACTAATATTCTTTAGGTTTTAATATAGCAGTTGCAACTAAATTTAAACTGCCATCCTAAATTCAAGTTGCCTGGGCCAGCTGTATGTGTTGGGGTCACCAGCTTCAGCTAACTCAGGAAAGTCGGCCAGCCAAAGGAAGGAAGTCTGTTACAAAGCGGTATTTGTTTGAGAAAAATACAGACCACCCCCAAAGTCCCAGGATTCTTCTGCCAAAAATGCAGCATTTACATCAAAGTCATCTGAGTTTCAGTAGACATTTGGAGAGTACCAGTTTCCATGGTAAGTCCAAGGAAGATATAGTTTCCCCAACTGTTGATCTTTGAGTACAACCTAAAAATGGCATCACATAGGAAAGCCTGACCCACTTCAGTTTGAGGCATAAGATCACTTTCCGATTAAAGCTGTATTAATTCAGAACCTCCTATGCTATTGTATAGATAGTAGATAATTAATGCCTGAATTCCTTTTCATGGAGACTGAAGGAAGCAGTAGGATATCCTGGAGAAAATTCTAGGAGTGGAAGCCAGGGGTTCTTCTGCTGGTCCAAAAATTTGTTGTGTGATCTTAGGCAAATGACTTTAAATCTCTGGACCTAGCCTCCCAGTCTGCACAGTGCAAAATTATATCTGGGTCTCTTAAGATCAGACTCAGCACTAAAACCCTAGCAACGTCTAGCTGTGCTGTAGCCTAGAAAAACTGTTCAGCTTTCATTTTCAAGTCTTATATCTAGAAATATACTTTCCAAGCTTCCTTGGCTTGTGCAATTAATATTTGCAAAGGAGAACTTCCACAATAATATTTCGGAGATAGTTTATGCAAAAATGCAAAACTCTTAAGTGTTTCATCACGTTACATTTTTGTGTGTTTGCATTGTGATTTTTCACAAGACTGTTTCTTTTTACTCTTGAACATTAAAATATTGTGAATGATTGTTAACACAACTGTGGATCAGGATTGAGTTTGCCTGCGTGAGAAAGGGTTAAAGTTACCCTTCTAGAGTGTCTTACTCTCTCCTGTCATAAATTTTGGATTTTCTGACAAGACAGGAGTAAGTAAACATTTTTAACCAGTCATGGGAAGTTAAAACACACACACACACACAAACACACACTTATGTACGTATGCATATAGGCATGTCTATGTATATATGAAAACCATGCTAATTTTCATCAGATGTTAAAAGCTAATTACCAGGCTCCACTTACATAGTGCTCTAGAAATATCTATCAGGCAAAACATATAATATTTATAAAAAGAAGCTTTATTGGGCAAAGGTCCTAAACCACAAGATATCATATTCAAATCAAGATTGTAAGCACATTTAAACTTCTACCTGTCTTAAATCTCTACCTGTTTCACTTCAGATCCCAGTAAACCAGCCTTACTTTCACCGGTCTTTACAACTTGGAAAATGATTTGGCTTAAGTTTCTTAGGAGATTCTTGTCCTAAGAAATCTCTCCACGTTCTCACCATTACTGTGAAAGTCTCACATTTAAGAAGTCTGCTGTAAGCAAGTCTAGATTTGGAGAACTAGAGATTCTCTTCCCCCAACCTTACACAACTCCAGACAGTTTTTAAGGGTGTGTGTGTGTGTGTGCACACGTGCATGCGTGCTTGTGTGTGCACACACGTTTCCCCTTCTCATTTTAGCTTGAACAAACAAAAGCGATATATGCCAACTATTTATTTACGATTCCAACATACCTAAATAAGATTCAATAAAAAATCTTTGAACCTGTTTTATCACAGTAACTGTAATAACCAGTCTTCAAGTCGTATTCAGCATCTGTCACAAATTATCTCAAATAGGAGTTGAATTTTACTTACACGCCCATAAAATAGAACCATTTTATTAAATATTTATAGTAGTATCATTTATGCACTGTACAAATATTTATGTAGCTCTTCGTCTATGCTAGGTACTTTGCTAAGCACTGAGTACTCAAAAAGCAAAGATCCAAGAAAATAAAGATATTATACTAAAGGCTATCACAAGACACCCTCTTATAGACACTCGCTTCATCTAGAGCTTGCTTCTTCTCACTCCCTTCAGAAACAAATCGTAAAATGCATAGAATCCAAGCAACGCATGAGGTTCTTACCACGTCTTCTTTCCATGCCAGGCTACTTTAAAAATATGCAAACTGTGTTGATGAGTATAAATAAGCTCACAATCTATTCAGTGGGATTCCAATGTGCAAAACAAGAAACTTTATTTTCTTTAATGGATCTTATCTTGCTCTTGAGCTCAAAAGTGCTCCATTTTTGGTCAATTAAAAAGTGACAGATTGGGCTTCCCTGGTGGCGCAGTGGTTGAGAGTCCGCCTGCCGATGCAGGGGACACGGGTTTGTGCCCCGGTCCGGGAGGATCCCACGTGCCGCGGAGCGGCTGGGCCCGTGAGCCATGGCCGCTGAGCCTGCGCGTCCGGAGTCTGTGCTCTGCAACGGGAGAGGCCACAACAGTGAGAGGCCCTCGTACCGCAAAAAAAAAAAAAAAAAAAGTGACAGATTATTGTAACATACTGTGCAGAAAGAGTAAATGTGGCAGGCCTGAGACTGCTGTCTTTAGAAAGGCCAGCTTGCAAGGTTGGCCCTTGGCTGGCGTCTGGGAATTGGGAATTGGGAAGGGTTCTCACCAGTCCCAGAACTGATAAGAATGATTCATGGTTCCCAGGCTGTCTATGCAAACAACATGGTTTATGCTGCACACCTGCTTTGCTTTGGGGAGTCTGAGATTTTGGCACCTGCCAGGCAGAGGGTGCTTATGTGTGTGACCAACTTGCAAAACAAACCCTGGGCCCCGAGTCTCTAATGAAATTTCCTGGTAGACAGCGTTGTGTGTGTCCTGTCACAACTCATTGCTGGTTGAATTAAGGGTGTCCTATGTGACTCCACTGGGAGAAGACCCTGGGAAGCTTGTGTCTGGTTTCCCTGGACTTCATCCTCTGTGCCTTTTCTCTTGCTGAATGTACCAGGTAGCCTTTCTCTGTAAGCAGTCTTAGTTGTGAGTACAACTGTGATGACTGCTGCCAGTCCTTCTAGAAAATCACCAGACCTGGGAGTGGTCTTGGGGGCCTCCAACACACACATAATTATTATCTTCTATGTGCCAAGCACTTTTCTAGCACCTGAGGATATAGCAGTGAGCAAAACAAAATACCTGCTCCAGGAAGCTTACATTCTATTTGGAGGGGGTAGAGAGAAGACAGGGAGAGGAGGAAGGCATCAAGCAATAAAATATAAACAAGCAAATTATGAACTGTGCCTGATGGTAAGAGGTGCTATGCCAAACAAGAAAGCCGGAAAGAAGGTATGGAATGTAGTCATGAAAGGCTTTGAGTTAAGAGCGGAAGGAGGTAAGGAAGTGAGTCGTGGAAATACCCAGGGACAGAGCTTTCTAAGCAGGGAGAACAACTGGTGCAGAGGCCCTGAGGCGCAGCATGTTCAATTCAGGGATAGCAAGGGGGCCAGTGTGGCTGAAGGGCAATGAGCAACCAGCTGGAGGGGTAGGAGATGGGCTGGAGAATGAGGGGGACCAGATCACGTGGGCCATTACCAGTTTTCTGGCTTTTATTCTGAGTGAGACAAAAAGCCATTGGAGGGTTATGAGAAGAGGAGTGATTTGATTTTAAAGCATCACTGTGGCTACTTATGGAGGACACACTGTAGAGCGGCTAAAGCAGAAGTAGGGACATGAGTGTAATAGCCCAGGATTTGTGGATGGATTAGATGTAGGGTGTGTGTAAAAGAGAGGAGCCCTAGATTCTAGGGCTTTTCTCCTGAGCAATTGGTGAGGTTGTCATTTATTGAGGTGGGGATACTGAGGAAGGAGCAGATTTGGCAGATGTGGAAGTAGGTTGGAATCAGAAATTTTGTTTTGGGGTGTGTTAAGTTTGAGATGCCTAATAGTCTAGCAAAGTTGTACAATTATTTCCATTTTGTAGATGAGGAAACTGAAGCATAGAGAAGTTAAGTGACTTGCTCAAGGTCACACTTGCAATCAGAATTAAAGTGACTCTCCCATGGTGCAAGAATAAGCACATTTTAATCATAAATACATAAACATTATTTAAATAATAGTATTATAATAAATACAATAAAAAACGAATATCATTGTCATTAATATGCTGCAGTTTATCAGTGTACGGTTGGTGGCTGAGTGATCTACCAAAGCCTAATTTTCCCCAGATAATTGTCTATTGGGAACAGAAATTCCAGGATTGTGCATTGCCATTTGATACTGGTTTCCAGCCTAGGATCAATGAATGATAGCTTGGGGACTGTTGAAATGTTTCTTCAACATTATTGTCACAATGATTTAACATTTTGATTTGCGTGCACTTTACTTTTAGAAATTTTTAACTTTAATACGGCAAAGAAAACACAGAAATAATCTTACTATGCATTCCAATGCAGTCACTGCACAGATATTTTAAGATAAGTAATAAATTGAATTATTCATTTAAAGGAGAGACGGCAATGTCACTGAGATAAATATATAATCATTATTTGAATACGTGGTATGCAATTGTTGTAATTAAAATTCAATACTTTTTATATGTCAAGTTCATGTTTGTAAATATCTTACTTTACTATATCTGGAGGCTGCATTGATAGTTTTATTTTTTTTTAATTAGAGATAATTACATTAACCTGATATACATTCCCTTAACCAAGGGATCAAGGGCAACGATAAATCATGTTGATATCTTCTATCCCGACAGGGTGCAACGGGAATGGCACTTACAACTCTGCCTCAAACTCAAATTGAGGGACATTCTACAAAATACCCAAGCTGTACTTTTCAAAACTGTCAAGGTTGTGAAAAATGAAGGACGTTTGGAAAACTGTCACAGATCAGGGGAGACTAAGGATACATGAAAACTAAATGTAATGTGGTATCTTGGAGAGGATCCTGGAAGAGAAAAAGAGCATTCGTCGAAAAACTGGTGAAATCCAAAAAATGTCTGTAGTTTTATTTAATGGTATTGTACCAATGTCAGTTCTTAGTTTTGACAGATGTATCACAGTTATGCAAGATATTACCATTAGGGGAAACTAAGTGAAGGGTGTATGGAAACCCCCGGGGACTATCTTTGCAAATTATTCTAAAATAAAAAGTTTGTTTTAAAAATGACTCCCTTAATATATATCTACTCATAAGTTTGCTAAACTATAACTTGCTTTGGGAGCTGAACATTTATTAACTCAAAAATATTTCCGTACCCCTACTATTTGTCAAATAGTTCAGAAAGGACTGGTTTAGCCTGCTGAATACATTATTAAGCCGTGAGAACTCAGGTTATATTAGCCCAGATGACAACCCATTTTCTACTTTCAAGAGTAGAGGAGGAAGAGTTTTGAAAGCTTTGGTTGGAAGTGGAGGAAACCAGATAATGAAACCACAGACATAAAATAGCAATCTGTGAGGATTCTACTCAAAATAGGAGTTTTGAAGAATATTAACTATTAATACGTTGGATTGATGACCTAGAAAATAACTTCTGATTGAGGGGGAAAGGCCATGCTATTAGATTCTTTGTCATGAAGATAGAGGAAAGTAGATTTTTTTAACCACATATGAAGATCAGAAAGATAAAATGGGGGCTTCCCTGGTGGCACAGTGGTTGAGAGTCCGCCTGCCGATGCAGGGGACACGGGTTTGTGCCCCGGTCCGGGAAGATTCCACATGCCGCGGAGCGGCTGGGCCCGTGGGTCATGGCCGCTGAGCCTGTGTGTCCGGAGCCCGTGCCCTGCAACGGGAAAGGCCACAGCACTGAGAGGCCCGCGTACCGCAAAAAAAAAAAAAAAAGAAAAAGAAAGATAAAATGTTTCGCTTCCTCACATCTGTATAATTTTATATTGTATGTCAGCTCACCCTTTAGAAAACCGTATAATGTACAGTAAGTCATAACCAGGAAGGTAGAGACTAAAAAAGGAATGCCATTCTTTTACTGAAACAAAAGGACAAAATAGGAGAAGAAAATTCCAGGATCAGCACAAATTTAAAGAATTCTATAATTTTAAAGCTCTGCATTTAATCTTAAGATCAGTATTGCTAGTTCAAAGAAACCATTTGGAATAAACTGTTTTGCTAATAGGTCCTTTTTGTTTGTTTGTTTATAAGTTAAAAGTCTAGCTAAGCCAAATAATAATGAAACGACCAGCATAACAGTTTAGTGATTTTTTTAGCAGTGAAACAAAAGGCCACATAGAAATAACCCTGACTTAGAACTATAGTCCACACTTGATCATCTACACTTACCTAGATTATGCTACAGTCTCTACAGATGATCTAGAAGTGCTTTTCCGCCGTTCAGCTATCATACCACCTACTAGGTTTATATTAGTAGCCATGACTATGCTGAATGAATTGTGGTCACCACAGAGGACAGTGTTGATAGACCTACTTTCCAAGAGCCCAAGGCAAAAGGCTATTTAGGACAATGCGGCCAGTTCAATAAAATGATGAATCAAGTTCAACAACAACAAAATGTAGCCCAAGTTAAATACTTCCTCACATATTCAATACAAAATGAAAGAAAATCATATAAGTTGGAAACAAGTAGAATTAAACTCAAAATGAAATATAACTGGTAATTAGAATTTTGATAATGAAGTTTCAGAATATATACTCAACAGCAGTGATTTTTAATCATTTACCAAGTAAGTTTCACTAAGGAAGAACATATAAGAGGCAGGTTCTTTTTAGGTAGCAGTAGGAAATTCTGAAAATGATTTTGACGTAATCTAATCAACCACCTTCTTTTCCAAATGAGGAAACCTATGGAGTTGTAATAACGGCCAATAATTATTGTAGGCTTATTGGGTGCCAAGGACCCTGCATAATTTCATTTAGTCCTCACCAAAATCAAACAGGCAGGTAAACTCCTCAGAGATTATGAAACTTAGGCTAAGCAAGGTGAGTAATTTACACATGATCACATAGAAAGTGGCAGACTTACAACGGAATGATCTTACAGTCAACGAACAGGAAACATCGGAGGTTGGTAACAAATGACTTACCGTTTAACTTAGCTCATAAGCTTTTAGAGAAAGCATCGCTTTATTTCTCTCTGGAAGTATCTCAGACATTGTCATATTAAAATATATACTTGGTGTGTGTATATATATATATATAAAGACATCCTTCCGTATGAAAATCTCTTTAGTATGATACCGCTTGTTCCTCCAGTTAAATTGGTTCCTTCCTTTACATCTGAAACTACATGTTGGTGTTACTGGAAGAACCGTCAAAAGGTTCTGCCTTAATATTTGTCCTGGGGCAATGAGATGATATTATTATAATTAACAAGGTTCAAAGGACTTTCAGGTAATTAGAATGTATGGTATTTTAGAAAATAAGAAACATGGGCTTAGTAGAATTTAAAGAGTACCAGAACTACTACTTTTCCAGTAACCTACTTGTCCAAGTATAAATACATGCTAAATATTATTTGGGAAAATAACCTGAATAGTTAATTAGTATCTTGAATTGACAGAGTGGCTAGAATAATATTAATATTTATCCTTTGAAGTGTAACTAATGGAGTTTCAGTCTATTCATAGTGGAACTCCATATCAAAGTTCTATTTCTTTGGTTAGTTTAAAATACCTCATAATATTTCGAGTAATGCTAAGGAACTACAACAAGACTAGTTTTAATAATATATATATATATTTTTTTTTGCAGTACGCGGGCCTTTCACTGTCGTGGCCTCTCCCGTTGCGGAGCACAGGCTCCAGATGCGCAGGCTCAGCGGCCATGGCTCACGGACCCAGCCGCTCCGTGGTATGTGGGATCTTCCCGGACCGGGGCACGAACCCGCGTCCCCTGCATCGGCAGGTGGACTCTCAACCACTGCGCCACCAGGGAAGCCCATACTATTTTTTTAGATAGCAAAAGCAACGGCGACTCATTTAAATTTCTAAAATAAAGAAAATTAGGTGGTTTTTTAAAAATTTTCTTTTTATAAATTCCTGTTAACCAAAATAATCACAGCCAACATTTTTGTGTATTTCCTTCCAGGTTATTTTCATTCATAGATTTGGTGTGTATTTTACATTCTATTAGTAGTTATATTACCCCAATGGTTCTTAAACTTTAATCAACAGTGAAGTAAGGAGGGAGGGGTGATCCTAAAGGCTCCACTACCCTGGCAGATTCTGTCTGCTCTCTGTTCTTCTCTTCTATTATTTTTGCTGGGTGTGGGGGATGCTGAGCCCCCAGGGGCTGGTCACCCTCAGAGGCCTACAGGAGAATCTTCCTCTGGGGTGGAATATGCAGACAGAGGCTGAGAGTACCCTGAAGGTGAGCACCTAAGGGTTAGACAGGACTGAGGTATCTGATAAACCAACCACACAGGACTTGCCTGCTATGTGCCACTTGACACTTGCATACTTTTCCTGCTCCTTAGGTGGCTGTGACACTCATTTTCCATTGCCACACAAAGGGAAGGAGAGCTGACAACAGGAGCACCAGCAGGAGAGCTGCGAGGCAGTGAAGCAGTATCACCAAGGGACCAGAGTCTCGTTATTAGGGAAGGTAGGAAGGTTACTGAAACTGGTAAGAAGGTCAAGGGAACTGAATAGTCCCAGCGATGAGGGAGGGACTGGTGAACAGTGAACCCTTTTCATAGTTTAATTTCTTTTGATGAAAGCATACAGTGAGGGCTTTGTAGCTTTGAAAAACCTGCAAATAAATGAAGGTTAGTCCAGTGAGGAATGGCCAAGCCCTCACAAAGCTGACTGTCAACCCATCTAATTGGAATTTGATCGCAGCAATTAAGGGCAAGTGTCTTAGCCTTCTCTCCTTATGACCTCCAAATAAGATTTCAAGTTTGAAAGCCCCATCTATGACGACAATTGATTTTGGAAACTGCAAAAGTGTGTGAGGGACATTAAGGAGAAGGTCTGGCCTTTAATAAACCCTTTACATTTCTTTGGAATAGGTGTGTTACATTGTGTTATCTTTGCCTTTACTTTTAAAATGATTATTCTCAACCTGAGGCATATTCTACAAGATCTATACTCTTCAAAATATCAATGTCATAAAAGACAAAGTGATGAAATGTTCCAGATCAAAGATGGATAGTGTGACAACTGAATGCAAAGCATAACGCAGAGTTTTTCTTTTGCTATAAAAGACACTAATGGAACAATTGGTGAGATATGAATAAGGTCTGGATATTAGATAACAGTATCACATCAAAGTTAATTTCCTGATTATGATAATTGCATGTGATTCTGTAAGATAATATCCTAATTTGGGGATATGTGGATATTCAATTCAATTAATTCTTATCCTTGAAGTATTTAGGGTTAAAGGTAGCATCATGTCTGCAATTTACTCTCCAACAGTTCAGGAAAAGATTACATACATAAAGAGAAAGAAGAATAAAGCTAGTGTGATCAATATTTGAGGATTCTGGTGTAAAACTGCATGGAAATTCTCTGTACTATTCTCTCCTGTAAGTTGAACATTATGTCAAGTAAAAAAAATTTAAATAACAAAAGATGGCTTTTAAACCTTAAAAAATGTTTAACATGGTCTTATTAATATTACATAAATATTGCAAAGGCACCACTGTAACTACCTAGGATAGTTTTAATTATTGATAATGTGTTTTCCTTTTCATGACATACACTAAAATTCTAATGGCCAAACATGATTTTACATTTATAGTAAGGAATGATCTAACTGGTCTTACTATATATTACCAGAAGCAGCAAATCCCGCCAGTCATCCACCAGCAAGAATTGTCCCCTAGGAGAGGTGATTTACACAGCAGTACGTCAAATGGATAATAAAGGTACAGAACACAGGTGAGCGATTTAAAGGAATACTACCATTTAACACTGTACATTTGAATATCACTTTTTCTTTTCTAAGTATTTTTGCCCATATTATCTCATTTTATACCCTGCATTCATGTACCATCTAAGACTTGCTGTTTTTAAAGCAGGCATTTTCACAGCTAGATGAGATTTTTTAAAAATCTATATATATTTGAAGCTGGTTAGAAACAACTACAATCTGAGAAAGACCTCTTAATGACTGGAGATAGAAAAGGAAGGGGAGGATTTCATTATTCTCAAAGCACCTGGAAATACGAATGTTGCTTATTCTTAATCTATCACAATGCTGAAATCCAACACCTGCCTTGGGCTGTTTGTCTATGATAAATCAAAATAGGTTTTAGTCATGACAAGAACAATGATATCAACCCAAATAGAATCTTGTTTCCATGAGTATATATTTGCCCTACTCTATTAAAATGAAGCTAATTAGAACTTTGTATTACAAGTTTTTCCATCTAAATTCAACCCCAAGATAAAGAGATTTGCTGTTTGAACGTTCTTTTCCTTGCATTTACCACTGGTGGCCAGATTCTGAGAAATGGATGAAAAAAAATGTTTAGGGTTGATGGAAAAGAAAAAAATAATACTGAATTTTAACTTTCAGTATTTTAAAGGAAAGCCAGGTTCAAATGTAAGGATTTTTAACAGAGATAATTTGTCAATTATTTACACATATAATTCTCTTGGACTTTATCTTCAAATATGAAGAAAATAAAATGCAGTCATTTTTAACAATGGATATAATTCAGATTCTGCTGTCACTCCTCTGCCTAATTTCCCCCTTACCTTCAAGCTCATACCCTGCCCCCAACGCCAAAGCTTTTCACTGGGGATTTCCCCTTCTGGGAAGGCTTTTCCCACAGATATTCACTCACAGGACTCCATCTATCCATCCCCTGCATCCTTTGGGTCTTGCTTCCGTAACTTTCTCCATGAGCCTTCCATGGCCAATTTATCCAAAACTGCAAATCATACCCCACCCCAACTCCCCATACTTCCTGTCCCCCTGCCCTCAGTCATTTTTTGCTTAGCATTTAGAGTTTACTTGCTTATCTTGTTTATGGTCTATTTACCTTCCTGGAATGTAAGTTTCATGAGGGAAGTTTTGTTATTTATTCCATCCCTAGTGTCTCACACTTTTTTAGCATATCTTTCATCTGTTGAATAAATGAATGAGTGAATGCTAAAGACCAAATAAATAATAGCAATAATAGCTTATCAATGAGTAGCAACAACGACAATAATAATAATAGCAGTGAGCAAATTTATGAACTGTGTACTGCCAAAACTATCAGTTATAGGGCTTCCCTGGTGGCGCAGTGGTTGAGAGTCTGCCTGCCCATGCAGGGGACATGGGTTTGTGCCCCGGTCTGGGAAGATCCCACATGCCACAGAGCGACTGGGCCTGTGAGCGGCCAGCCATGGCCGCTAAGCCTGCGCATCCGGAGCCTGTGCACCGCAACGGGAGAGGCCACAACAGTGAGAGGCCTGCGTACCGCAAAACAAAAAAAACAAAAAAACTATCAGTTATAAGCATTTTGTTTGCTGGTTTGTGTCCTTACTTTTTTTAAATTTTTAAATTACTTTTAGTGTGGGTAAATAAAAGAATATGTTCAAATTTCACAGTAGTAAGCAAATTCCACAGCAGACCCTCAGCTCAGTAAACACTAGTGTCTCCTGTAAGCATGTGCTAGAAAGAGTTTTACTCTGGGTAACAAGTTACTATGTTGCTCAGTGAAAATGTGAACCAAACCTCAATTGATGAGCTATTAATAATTCCTTCCTCAGGTCAATATGAATAGATATATATTTGAACTTATTATATAGAAAATGTATTAAGATGGGAAATGTGTGTGGGAGTACATGGAATTGGTGCATTCCTAAATGCTATGGACTAAATTGTGTCCCTCTCCACCCCCAATTCGTACATTGAAGCCCTAACCCTCAGTATGATGGTATTTAGAGGTGGGACCTTTGGAGGCAATTAGGATTAAATGAGGTCATGAGGGTGGGGCCCTCCTGATGGAATTAGTGCCCTTATGAAAAGAGACACCAGAGAGCTTGCTTCTTCACTCTCTCTTTCCACCATGTGAGGATACGGGGAGAAGGCAGCTGTCTAAAAGCCAGGAAGAGAGCCCTCACCAGAAACTCACTATGCTGGCACCTTGATCTTGGGCTTTCCAGCCTCCAGAACTGCAAAAGAAGACATTTCTATTGCTTAAGCCACCCAATTTATGGTATTTTCTTACAGCAGCCTGAGCTAACTAAAACACTGAACAAGATTAAAAACCAGATCCTCCAAGGTGGAAAATAAGAAGTAAACATTCCATATATGTAGGCAGGTGGACTTCTCACCTTTCTCTAGAATTACTCCTTGTAGTTACTATTATTGCCTCCATACTGTCCCAAGAGTGGTTCTATATAATTTAAAACTCGGATGCAAGTGAGATCCTGAGGTCATTCCCACCATATTCTGTACAAAGCTAAGACAGGGCTGGGCTGTTTGGACAAGTTTTACGTGTGATTAAGGGATAACCAAGGGTAATTACGTAAAAACTAAGGTCAGCACAAGACCTGGTTTGCTCTCTCAGCTTCACAGTGCCCATCTAGGCCTAACTCTTGGTGGACGCCAGATTCACACCAACCACTGGGGCGCACGTGCTCAGACTCTTCTTCTGGAAGTCTGGGCCTTAGGAAGGGCAACATCTTTTGCTTGAGCCAACCTGAGAAATTCCCACAACCCCCACCTAATGACTGCTGTGTCCCTGGGCTCTGATGGAGGGCTAGGGTCTGAGGTTCAGATCCATCAAAGCACACAGGGAGAGACAAGGTTGCTTTCCCTCATCCATGGATGCAGATGGCTTCTGGTCCAACCTCTCCCAGGAATTCTGAACCAGGGGAGAGAAGAAGGAGGATAAAGCAATGGACAGAGGATGCTGGGTACTTATAGCTACTGAGAGATTGCCAGGGAGAAAGCAAACCTTTGTTTTCAAATCATCACGATCTCTAAAATCACAGCAAGGACAAAATATTGAATAACTGAAGCAGGGGTAAGATTTACATATCAAGTGCTATAATGTATGCAAATGTCAGGCACAGTAAGTGAGCTGGGGAGACGTGGTGTGATTGAAGCTTAGTGAGAAGTTGCTTCACCCCGAAGCACTCAGTTTTCATTATCTTGTTTAATAAGAGCTTGTGGTTCTTCCAAAGTATGTAACTGATTTCATGTCCTTTCGCTATTTCTATAGCATTTCTAACAGTTGTCGTTTTATCCCTGGAAAGTTGGTACTACCTCATGAGCCACTGATTTTCAGAGTGGCCACCCCCACTAAGTTCTGTGTCACCCCCACACACACACAATAGATCATGCTAACCCCTTTTTTACAGAAAGGTATGCTCAGACATGGTGTGAGGGGCAGGGAAGGGGGGTGTCATTACAGAGCAACTGGTTAGAGCACCTACCAATTAGGACAGGTTTGTGAGTTTGAGCCTCGAGCACACTGGGTCTGTCCTCTGTTCCATGGCTCCCAGCTGCATCCCTAGCATCTATCTACCCAACCTCATTCAAGATCAGAATGATGGTACACCTTGTTGTGGGTGGAATAACACTTGCATATCACCAGACCTGAGAAGCAACTGCCTGATCATTGATCATCTCCATAAATAGAAGACAGGTATTAAAGTATTACACAAAATAGTTTTGTTGTTACACAAAACCTGCCAAATTGGAAATCATTTCCCAGATCTGAGCCTCTCTCAACTAAATGATACATGCCAAAGAAGTAAACATGTCATGAAGTGTGACATATCAGGGCATACTAGGAATAAGAAGGAAAACAGAGAAAACGGTAGTATTTCAGAAAATTTTTAAAAAAAAAGAAGAAAGCTGAGAAACAGTAATAGTTGGAATTTTTTCATGGAGGTTGTTCTTTCTGTTTATAATTTTCCTAATATTCGTAACACTAGGTTTAGATTTGGAACTCCCACGGCAAGTGTCTCTTGCTCTCTTGATATTTCTCCAGAAGTTCATGTGCAGTATTTGATTATATCACAATCAACATTTAGAGCACATTGCATGCAAAGTACAAAAGTAAAACATCAATAGTAACTGGAAATGCCTGATAAAATACACCTACTTCGTTTTTTCCCTTGTACTTTTCAATCTTTTCTAAGTAGATTACCATAACTCTCACAACTAGGAAAAAAACCATTTAAACTGCCTGCTAATTAAGACAATGCTATTTAATATGTTCCAGAGTTTGTAACACGGGCATTGCCTATTCTCTCTCCATTCCTTCTTTGACTCTTCAGACAGCCAGTTTTGGAAATGAGACGCTCTGCTTTGATGGTAGGCCAACAGCAAATTAAACTACTCCTGAATTTCACAAGTCTAACATTTCAAATGAGAGATTTCAGCTCACTCCACGCAGTGTAGCACACTTGTGCCCGATGAAGCATTGCTGATAGAGTAATTAGCTTGAACAATGTGTGAAAGCCAAGGGACAGTTTTTTAGGCAGTCGCTAACTGTTCTTCCCTCTATGCTCTTACAAATGAACGTTCAAGAGGCGAAGAGGGAGAAGGGCCTTTCCTTTGACCCAGCACAGGATTTCTGCAGTGGTGTGTGCAGAGTTTAGAGAGGAATGCACGTGGAGAGGTACCCAGCCAGCCAGATCAGACTTCGTTTGCAGCCAGATGACCACCACATCTTATCCTACAAACATTATCTGGTGCTCAGTCTTGAGCCCTCATATATGAGAGAGGAAAAGTGTGGAGTCTGGGTGTATTTGAACAGCCACTTAAACTATGGTTTCTATTTTTAAAATCTACCTTCACGCAACTGATCCTTTTACTTTGCTGCTTAATTTTAATGCTATCTTTAAAAGATGATAGCTAATCGAGAGTGTAAGATAGCAGACACAAGTAACATGTATCACCTCTCTGGCTAATCTGGAACTGCCAGTCGCAGCTCAATCCAATATAGTTACCACCCCCAGGCCTGGGTGTGCAGGCTTATTTTGGAGTTAGACCCAGCTGAGGCTTGAAACTGGCTCCAGGCGTTTCCTAGCATTACCAGACGGTGGGATCCTCTAGGAAGCAATTCTACTGTGGGCTTTCTATTCCCGAACCAGGTCTTTGAACATAATTCTGCTTTCTCACCCAGTAACCAGCAAATTCAGCCTTCTCATTCCTAACTAACCTGTCTCTCCATCTCTCTACTCAAGGAAAAAATTAGGAAAGAAAGAGAAAGACAAGGAAGAGAGAGGTAGATTAGGGTCTCCCATTTCCTGTATATGCTAAGAGAAGCCAGTATTCCTTTTCTTCTTGGTCATGATGATTTCTGTCCCCTCCCCAAGTGCCGTTTTTTCCTATTTTTAGCATTGTTTTGTTTTAAGAAATCCTTCTCCTCTAAAGTCTTATCTGGTGGTTCAATTTCAAAACCAACTGGAATCTTTACCAACCATCCCATAGCCAAAGCATAATCTGGGTTTGTATTAAGAAATATCCCTGGTAAAATCCCAAATATTTGGTGTTTGGTTCTTTTGTTTTTTGATTTTTGTTCTTGGCCAATCAATATGTCTCCCTTTCTATTCATTCATGCCTAGTCCCTGCTGATTCTGTGAGCTCCCCAAATTTGTGTACCAAATTCCCTTTTGCTTAAATTAGCCAACTTTTGGTTAGTCGTCGTTGGTTTAGCCAGCTTAGTCGCTCAATAAACAAAAATGTTAACCAATACACTTGGCCTCCATCTTGCCCCTCACCTCTTCTCCCGGATCTAAAATTTCTAGAGATTAAGTATAGATTAGATAACAATTATCCAAATCTTATCTCCCAGATAAATTTACCAGATCAGTAAACTGAAATTAAGTGAATGAGGAACAAGAGCTGATACAAGACGGGACTATTTCAGCAGCGCAATATCATGAGGTGTATTCTTAAAAGACACAAAGAAAGATGTGAGTGCGCATGCCCGTCTGCAACACTGGTGGTCAGGACTTGGTTTCGTTTTAGCCAGAGTTGGCTTTAGTGAAAGACTATTGGAGGAGCCTAACCAGTAGTCTTCTGCTCTGATATCCTTATTACTTCTTCAGAAATGAAGACAACCAGTACAGAGATAATTGGAACTTCGGGAAAGGGATAAGGACAGAAGTCATAGGCAGGCAGTGACAGAGCTGACATTACAGGTTTCCTTATATGTATCATGTACCGGGTCATTCAAGTGCTTTTTGTTTGTTTGTTTGTTTTGTTTTGTTTGCGCTACGCGGGCCTCTCACTGTTGTGGCCTCTCCCGTTGCGGAGCACAGGCTCTGGACGCGCAGGCTCAGCGGCCATGGCTCACAGGCCCAGCCTCTCCGCGGCATGTGGGATCTTCCCGGACCGGGGCACGAACCCGTGTCCCCTGCATCGAGCAGGCGGACTCTCAACCACTGCGCCACCAGGGAAGCCCTCAAGTGCTTTTATGAACATTATCTCTGCTGCTCTTCACAGCAATGCTGGGGAAAGGCGGGGCAGAGATTGTGGTCTCCATCTGACTGCTGAAACACTGAGCTGCAGAGATGAAGTCAGTTTTCATCGGTCCAAAGCTGAAACCCACATCTCTGGCTTCTCCTATAAAGAAACCAGAGGTAGGCTGAGTAACGCGTTGACTAACAGAAACAAGTGGTAAATGAAGGAAGACTTGTAGACCTTCAATTATTAATACTTTCTATTGAGATTCCGAGATAAGTCCGTTACTCTGAAGGTGGGGATAACACCTGGTTGCCTGAGAGAAGGGACTGACATTGGAGCAGGTGCTCCATTAATGTTTAATGAAAAATGAGCTAAGACGTGAGATAGGCCGGACAACCTGAGAGAGGGCCTTAGTGCCCGTACGGGGTTTTGATTCTGCACAACGGGTAAATAGAAGCCTTTGGAGAGGTTTCATAGAGAAAGCACTAGGTCAAGCTCCCTGGCTTATTGAACGACAGCAAAAACTTTTATACTCATATTTTGTTTTCTCAATGACGAAGTCTAAACTAAAGAACAAAAATTCCGCCCTCCTACAGCCCACTGAGGCAAACCCCAGGGAAATCATCATTTTCTTTTCAGGCTTTGGGGTTGCACTCTTTGCTATCTGCTTTCACCACGACGACCACCACCCCGCCCCCCAAACGCGCTACTGGAGCGACCCAAGGCTTCTTTCTGAAGAACAGTGGTAGCTTGGAGGCGTTTAATCACTGTATATTCAAGCCCGACAGAAAGGCGACCCCACGTGGGAGCCCCGGGCGGTCGCTGGCTCCGAGCAGCGTCTCCCAGCAAGCAGAGGTAGCAAGCGCGTTCCGGGGCCTCCCTCCTTGCGCAGCGCTCAGCCCCCGCGAGCTACCACCTCCCCGGCGGCCGGGGGA
This sequence comes from Monodon monoceros, assembly GCF_005190385.1. NCBI lineage: Eukaryota > Metazoa > Chordata > Mammalia > Artiodactyla > Monodontidae > Monodon > Monodon monoceros. The sequence goes on from NW_021703780.1 coordinate 13,280,466, forward strand.
ACTCACCCGGCTCTGGGAGGTCGGGCGGCGGCCGAACGGCCGCTGCTATTGGCTGGTCGGGCGGCGGCGGAGGGGCGGGGCCTCCGTGATTGGCGGGGGCCCCAGCCGAAGGGGGCGGGGCCGCTATATCAGAGAAGTCCCCGCTGCGGCGCAGGCAGTCGGGCTGCTGGAGTGCGGCGGTGCCGCGCGAGTCGGAGAGCCAGCTGGCGGGCGGGCTGGAGAGGGGGTGGCGGGGAGGGCGCGGCGGCTGCGGGTTGCAGGGCAGTGGTCTGCAGGGCTTCAGCCTCCCGAGGGCCAGCCTCGCCGAGCCCGGAACTGGGTCTGAACCCCGCGCACAGCAAAGACGAGGCGGCTGTGGCGGCAGCGGCGGCCCTAGCCATGCTGTGCTATGTGACGAGGCCGGACGCGGTGCTGATGGAGGTGGAGGTGGAGGCGAAAGCCAACGGCGAGGACTGCCTCAACCAGGTGAGGACCAGGGGCCAGGCGCGGGGTCCAGGCCGGTTCCCCGAGGCCGAGGGGCCTCGCTGTGGCGCCGGGACGCGCCGCTTGCCGGGGGCCGGCGGCGCAGCGGCGGCGGCGGGGTTAGTGCGCCCCAGGCGCCCGGCCTGCGCCCCCTCCTCCACGAGGCCGTGGGGCGCACGGCCCTTTCGTGGCGTGCCGGGGTCGCGTGGTGGGGTGGGGGTGGAGGGCGCGGGGGATGCGCGGCGGGCCTGCCCCCCTGCCCCCCAGCCCGGGACTTTCCCGGAAGAAGGAGGCCCAGCACACCTGTCTCAGGTGTGTGAATGATGCCTCCTGTCGGGTCCCCGCGGGGCCTGGCAGCGCCACCTGCGTCCCGGGTTGAGGTGGCTGGAGGCGGTCGCAGGTCCCTCGGGTTGCTTGGCAGACAAGCAATGCCCTTGTCTCTTGATGCTTCTCAAATGGAGAAGCATTTCTTATGCACCTCCTTGCATCTCCCGATTCGCGGGGGACGAGGGGACGGTAGGTTTGGGTCGTGGACTCCTCGGTTGTCTTTAAGCACGCGTTTCCTTAGGAGTGAGGAGGAACGGTTCCAAACAGTGCATAGTGGTGTGGCAGAAAATTTGATCTCAAGTGAAACGCTGTGCCCTCCAACCCCCTCGACCTGAGATGTTTGGAAAACCTCCCGCAAAGCTTAGCTGACACTTGTAGCGTGTTTCCTCAATGTGTTTGCTTTTTTGGAGTCCAGATGGTTAAAATTGTCCAGATAATAAGCTGCCAACTCAGCTGTGCAGATTGTGCTAGTGGAGGGAATTCCAGTGATTGGAATAAAAAGGAAAATACCCCGTGGATTCCCGTCCTCAGCCTTTCTGGAAGGCTACATTTTGAGAACTCCTTTTGTGCCTCTATACTACATCTAGTGGTTTCGCGTCACTGGAGCCTTAGAACTCTGTTGTTTTAGCTGACAACAGGAATTGTAACACCGTTGTTGAACTTTGTTTTTTTTTTTTTTAAAAAAAAGAATAGGCAGGAATCTTAGACTCAGATGGAGTCTTTGGGTTTGCTTTGACCACATGGACCGCTTGCTCACCCACACTGCATTCATTTTTGTTTTAGGTGTGCAGGCGATTGGGAATTATAGAAGTTGATTATTTTGGACTGCAGTTTACGGGTAGCAAAGGTGAAAGTTTATGGCTAAATCTGAGAAATCGGATCTCCCAGCAGATGGATGGGCTAGCCCCTTACCGGCTTAAACTGAGAGTCAAGTTCTTCGTGGAGCCTCATCTCATCTTACAGGAGCAGACTAGGTAAAGTGACGCTAAAATAAACCAATGTCAAATAGACCTTTGATTCCATTTAGGAAGGGCCACTGCACCTTCCCAGAGATGTTCACAGGCAAATTTGTTTTGATACAGAGTGAGTTGGTTATAACTTAGAAGTTTTCCATAGCACAGTTCTTTTGTTGAGGTGAAAAGAGAGCTGCATAGTTGGCCTGGGGTACATTTTCCACCTCTTCTGGTGTTTTTCTTATTTTTATAGGCAATGGGAGAGTAAGGTTGAATTCTTACAAACACTTGAGATCAGTGCCACAACGCAAAAAAATTAAAAAAAGAAAGAAAGAAAAAAGACCTAACTGACTTCCTGATAGCGGCATCTACTGCCCGATAGTAACCTCTGTCTCAGCAGTGTTACTACAGGTCATTGCAGACTGCTCTAACAGAAAGCAGGAAACAGTTCCTCTTGGGTTACTTAAACTTGGTCAACTTCTTCAGCCTAGTGTCAAGTTACAGTGTGTAGCAAAGAGCTCTGTCCGAATTTTAAAAGTTTTTCAATTTCTTGAAAACTTAGTCAGAAAACTCTTTTAAGGTCAGTAGTAATCTAACACTACCCCACAGATAGTTTATACATAATTGTTGAGTTCAGATTGTTAAATTTATCTCTTCTAGAAAGCCACCACTAGTGGTAGACAATTGGAGCATGTGGTTTCCTTTTTCAAACAGAAAATGGATTCTCCCCTGGACTGGCTGTAATACTTTTCTCAAGGATGAGCCAAGCTAGGAAACTGGTGTTTAATATTTACTGCTGAAATGCAGGAGACCTAAATCTTATAGTGGCATGTAAAAAAAAAAAGAAAAAGGAAAATGACTACTTTTAAACACGGTAAACTTTGGATCTTAGTTCTAATGTTTTTCATAATCCTTTGGATTGGAAATTTGCCATGCACATAAAAAATGTGAGTGTGAGACTTATGAGTAATGAGTGAGCCATATCCTTTAAGAGTTTTTAACATGTCATTTTTTTGGTTGTTTACCAAAGGACGTATAGACACGTATTTTGAAATACTATTTATTTGAATTTGAAATCTCTCCTTTGCCTTTTTATGGAGCTTTAAATGGTGAGAGGAGTGTTCAATTTTGTATCTGAGGGAAGCTAGTATATTGAATTCTTAGTGCTCCTGAAAATGTGTTGCAAAATATTCAAGTGATTTCATATTTAAGGATGTTTTAGCTGTCTATATGAATCAGGATAGGTTGGGTTTTTTTTTTTTTTTTTAAAGCGGATTTGTGAATGCTGCCACTTTGCACTTCAGTGTGATAACTTGCAGTTGAGTAAGAGAAAATAATACATATATATATAAAACACCTTGGAATTTTCATTGTGTAGCTTTATCATTATTTTGCAATTATTACAGGGCCTCCAGATTCAAATCTATTTTGATGACACAGATTTATTTTTTAAATCTGCAGAAGCTTGGAGGACCAAATACATCATTTAAACAATGACTGAGGGACTTCCCTGGCGGTCCAGTGGTTAAGACTTCCTCTTCCAATGCAGGGGGTGCAGGTTTGATCCCTGGTTGGGGAGCTGAGATCCCACATGCCTCGTGGCCAAAAAACCAAAACATAAAACAGAAGCAATATTGTAAAAACTTCAATAAAGACTTTAAAAAAATGGTCCAGATCAAATAATCTTAAAAAAAACCCAGTGGCTGCAGTCATAATATAATACATACATCTGTATTATAAATGCTTACAGATTTTACAATTTGCTACTAGTCTTTACCTGTGCTTTCTTGTAATAGAGTTAATAACTATTATAAGCTCCATTCTATTCATGCAAGAAATAGAGATATTTTATGAATTAGAATTGGAATCAAATTTCCTACTTCATTGACTGAATTGACTTTGACTCGAGATTCATGTCTAATAGCACTCAAACATTGCACATACCTAGTTAGACTAGGTAATTTTAATTGATTGTCATTCCTTTTGAAATTATACTGAAAAATTCATGTGATTTTCACTTCTAAAATATTGGTGTATTTTACTTGTTTTTGTGGGGTTCTCTGAAATAGATACAGAATTTGAAGAAAATGCCACCTAAAGTTTATATAGCATTCTGCTTTAATAACTAGATAAAGTGCATTGTAATTAGCATTGTACCTTTTCATTAGGATCAGTAGTTGTGCTGTGTCGAATGTAGTTACAATTAGCATTGTGTTTATGTGCATGATACTACGGAACAGAAATACTTATTTTCCCTAATATTATGTTATCAAGATAAAGCTGGTTGATAAACTTTTTTGATATTTAATCATTTGTTATAAAATATTTATATAAAATGCCATGAAAATAAAATAGATGTGTTTACATGGTGAGTAAGCTCAGCTTTGCCAGTCCAGTTATGAGAGATGATATTTTCCCAGCTCTTCATCAAGTCATGAAGTCAAGTCATAAGTCATTTCCATTTAATACGCAGAAAGTGTCTGGACAGTTTATTAAATGGTGCTGAAATATCCTAGCCAAGTTGTCTCTGTGGACAATTAAAGCAGCCTGCTCACAGTAGCTGGCCTGACTGGGGGCCAGTTAATATATTAGTTTGCATTAGATTAGGAAGGCTGCTGTGAGAATGCAGGCAGAGCTCTAGGGGCAAGGCAGAAGCCCCTGCGTTCTGGGTCCAGCTCAGCAGTCTGCCACCAGCATGTACAGCCTTCCAAGACTTGAGCCCAACTGAAAACCCTGAAAGAGATTCTTTAAATCCCTTCTAGCAGTAGACTTTTTTTTTTTTCTTGGCTTCTGCTTCCTCTCCATATTATTTTCCTAATGCTTTTTCTAAATACATTTCTCTGAAGAGAGAAAAAATATATCCAATGTCTGCTTAGATTGGTAGATAGAGTTAGTCTGGCCTCTGATGTGGCCTGATTTTAGATTTGATTCTTTACCTGGATAATTATGTTTGCTCTGGAATGGGGGATTCTGGAAAGTAACCAGAGAGTTTTGTTTAGACTCAGCTGGCACCTTTCAGAGATTGGCGACAGCAGGTGTTTTCAGCAGATGTTTGCCATGCTATGGATTAAAACGAAAAGTGAAATTAATATATTCCAGAAGTAAATCTGAAATCATAATCATCTTTGAAATTATTACCTTTCAAAGGCTTTTGGTTATTCACAGCAATTCAGACCAGATTTTGTCAACATTTTCAAAACCAGAGATTAGAGAATTATATGCTTCATCTTCAGGGATGGTAATTATACCATCCATTCCCAGTAAAATCTTTCTGTTTCTCCTTGACTGCCACATTTTAGCAGAGCTCTGTGTTCTTTGCTAGAGGCACCCTGCTTGGTTAAGACTTACCAACACCTGAATCCTCTATCCCAGAAACCAATCCCAATACAGGGGCTCCGTGAGTGCTGAACTACATGTTCATGGAAATGCTATAATCCTGAACGTTGCATCTCATTAGGATCTTAAAAGTCGCGAGCAGTGATGCATTTGGCTTCAGACCCCAGCTCACTCATCACTCCCCGGGGAAGCCTTCTCCAGGCGTGCTCAGGAGACTAAACTCTCCCAAGACATCATGTAGCTTTCCTTTATAGCATTTAGTGAGTGTGTAACACTCCATTTACTTATGTGACAATTTGCTTATTGTCAGCCGCTCTAATAATCTAAAATTCCATTAAGCAAGGAGCTGATCAACCTTGTACACCCAGAATCTAGCAAGTGCTTGGTGTGTAAATATTTGTTGAATCAATGAATTAAGAACTTGGAAATAAAAAAAAATAGGGTTAACTGATACTGTGATAATATAAATTTTCTTATAGGTATTGAAATGTTTGCCAGTTTGCTTCTATAACCTGAAAAGTTTGAGAATGTCTAAAAGAATTCTCACCACTAAAAAATGTTTTGTAGTGATTTTTCTCAGTTAAGAATTTGCTCAGTGCTTGGCATTCTTTTGTTTGCTTGCTTCCTTCCTTCGCCCCCTCTACCTCATTCCAAGGCATTTTTGTTCATTGTGGTTGTTTTATCTAGAATGAACTACCACGCTCCTGGACCTTTTACGAAGTTCAGATAGTTTTCAAGCCGCAGGCTCACTTTATCTAATTTCACCCAATTTGTAGGTCCTGACTACTTATTAAACTCAAATTTTCCCTGTCTCTCAACAAATATTACTTAGACAAGTGAAAATCGAAGGAAGATGGCATCACTGAAACCCACAAAGCAAATGCCACATGCAAACTATAGGCAGGTGGGGGTGATAATCTCAAATCAGTACACAGCTGAATCACATTGACCCTAGCCAGTGCCTGTAATCACATTCAAAGTCTTATAAAACATCATCACGCAATGAGAAGCCCACGCATCGCAGCGAAGAGTAGCACTCGCTCGCCGCAACTAGAGAAAAGCCGGCGCGCAGCAACGAAGACCCAACACAGCCAAAAGTAAAATAAATAAATAAATTTAAAACAAAACACATTGTCACGATGGGAAAGGTTGATTACAGAATTTACCTTTGTGTGATTCAGGATGGGTAAATTCCATAGGATGCATTGCAGGAGTATTATGCTCTTCATATCAACTACATGCCTAAGAGTGGAATGACACATTCTTTTTTTTTTTTGGTATGCCCAAATACAACATAGGCTCCAGGAAAGTAAAAAATGGTAAAGACAGACGTGTATATTATTTCCAAAGAAAGTTTAATTACATTTCTGAATTCTTATTTAAGTTTTTCTTTCTGTTCAGAGTACGGGATGTTTGTGGTGGTATATGGTTATTTTAGCCACAGACCGCCCGCCTGGGCCCCTTCAGTCTCTTTGTGAATTTCTGATACTTATATATGTGTATGAAATATCAGAGAACATTGAGAAATTTATTTTTATGTAAACAAAATGAACTGTTCATTTTGAATGTCATTATAAATAAAATTTGAATATTTAGATGGCACAAAGGGCAGATTCAGGGTGACCAGTGGGGTCAGGTTCCAGGTTTATTTATTCTCTGAGTCGTGTACCACTACAGCCCGATCCCAGACCTCTTCTGGACCTGATAGCCCTCCACACTAATCTAAATTGTTGAGAAAGAGATTGTAGTTAATGCTCTTAAACTACAAGATTGCCCGGACTGTTGTTTGCCTAGGGACAGCTATCTACTGTGAGTAATCATATTTTTTAGAAGTCCAGATTTTATGCTTCCAAGTGTTTTTCTGCTGTGAGTTGTAACTACTTTTGAACTTAGGAATTTCCCTCACCTGTACCCTCCTTATCTTTTAACTGCCTTGGAGCCTGAGGAGAAAGTAAATTTATCGGTGATTCCCATTTTGCATTTTGGGCTTTGAGAAGGATTTCCTTAAACCTGAATAGAGACCTGACTTGGTAATTATTGGCTGTGACAGGTTTGTCAATTGTAAGCCTTCCATGAAGTGTGGTAGATGTGATGGTTCATTTTAGGTGTGGCTCTTCATTTGAATTCTGAACCTTGACCCTAGGGATTTTTACTGGTGTTATTTTCTCAACCTCTTACTATGAAAAATTTCAAATGTACGGATAAGTTGAAAATTTTTACAGTGAACACCCAATACCTAGATTCTACTATTAACGGTTTAATATACTTGCTTTATCACATATTTATCCATTTATTGATCCCTCTATCCATCCATCAGTCTATTTTTTCATGCTTTTCAAAATAAGTTGTATGTGAGTACACATCTCCCTAAATACTTCAGTATGCGTATCACTAACTAGAACTCAGTATTTGCCTACAGTTCTTTTTTTTCTTTTGATTGATACAAAATTTATATATGATGAAATGCCTAAATCCTAATATACCACTTAATGAGTTTTGGCAAATGGATGTACCTGTTTAAACAAAACCCTTATCAACTATTAGCCATCACTCCAGAAAGTTCTCTCATGCCTCTCTGCAGTCGTTCCCACCCCCCCTTCCCTACCGCCACCCTACAACCAGGTTGTATGTTTTTCCAGCATAGTTTAGTGATGCCTCTTCTACTTCATGTCAGTGGAATCGCACAGTATGTACTCTTTTGTGTCCGGTTCCTTTTGTTTATCATAAATTTTTCGAGACCCATCATCTTATTGTATACATCAGCGGCTCGTTCCTGTTTATTGCTGGATAGTATTCCACTGTAGGAACGTGCTGCTGTTTGTTTATGCATACTCCTATGATGAATACCTGTTTTCCAGCTATCGTGAATAAAGCTGCTCTGAGCATTCAAGCACAAGTCTTTTGTAGACATGTGTTTTCATTTCTCTTGAGTAAATAAGAATGGAAGAGCTGGGTCCTAGAGGAGGTAATTGTTTAGCTTATAAGTAACTGCCGCATCTTTTCCCGAAGCAATTGTACCATTCTGTACTCCTGTCAGCAATGTACAGGGGACCAGTGCGTCTACATCCCTGCCAGGTTTCAGGTGGGTTTATAGTGGTAGCACATTGTGGTTTTAATTTCTACATCTCTGTTGATTAATAACACTTTCATGTGCTTATTGGCCTTTTGTACATCTTTTGCGAAGTATCTATTCAAGTCACTGGCCCTTTTTTATTGAGTTGTTGTCTTTATTTTTGAGCTGCACAAATTCTTTACATATACTAGTCCTTTGTCAGATATATGTTTTATAAGTGTATTTTTTTTTTCCTGTGGTTTGCGTGTGTTTTTGATGCCTTTTGATGAGTAGAAGTTTTTAACCTTGGTGAAGTCTCATTTATCCACTTTTTTCTTTTACGGTTTTTGCTGACTGCATCCTGAGGGGAACCTACCTCCAAGTCGTGAAGATACTCATATCCTATGTTTAGTTCTAAAAGGGTTACAGTTGTAGCTTTTACATTTAGGCCTGTGATGTATCTTGAACTGATTTTTGTTTCACTGGAATTTAAGATACAAAACAAACCTATAGCAATTCTGTTGTGACTTGATAATTTTTAAATATAACTTGGCAGTTAGAGCTTGTGGTTTAATGACTCATTGGACTGAGGCGGGCATATGGGTGATCCGGGCACATGGGTGATCTCAGTGGGTGTCTCGCTCTCTGAGGGACAAACCAGCCATTACAAAGGAGGGCCAAGTTCAGTCAGTCTCTTGGGGAGAAATTCACTTCAGTTATTAGGACTGGAGACTTTTTAAAAATAGCTACTTAGCCATTTTCGAGATGTCTTAGATTAGTTACTTAATTTTGAGTTTAATAGTAAGTGTGGAGATAGTTGTTTTATATTTGTGTCATGAAAAGCTCTTCAAAATTACGTCACTGGGAAGATAACTGGAGGGCAGTAATTGAGAGTAACTGCGATGAGCAGATCGACAACTCCCGACTGGTTTGCAGAGAGTTCTGCTTTGATTGTTAGATGAGTTCTTTATGAGACAAGCCAGGGTTTAGAGGAGAGTGCTCTGATTACAGTTCTCAAAAGATAAATGACCTAACTTTATTCCGTAAAGCTATGGAAAGGAGTTCATTTTAAACACAGAGGAAATCTGAAGTACATACTCTGAAACAAAAATATATTAAGGATATGTGACTCTTTTTTAAATTAAAATATGACATATCCTTATATTTATCCCCCCCCCCTTTTTTTAAGTCTTCTCTAATGCTGCAGCAAGTGTGAATTCATTAAATGCAAAGACATGAGTTAGCTAGAATGTTTCACTTTGGGGCTCCAAACCCCATCCATATATTGAAAGTGTATCCGTTTTCTTAGTAACTGGGTAAAGCTTGAAGAGTCATGAATTTCAAGGTGCAACCAGAACAATGTTTAGAAAATGAGCTTATGTCTGTTAGGACATATTCATAGACGTTTGCTTAAGACAAAGAAATCATTTTTTCCAAAGGCTTTCTTTCTGTTTATGATTCTAGCATGTAGCCTAAATTGAATTTGATAGGCCAACCACTTTTGATCTTTAGTTTAAAAAAAAAAAGAAAATACACTGCAGGCCTGACTTCTTTGACCACATCTGCTCATTTTGATATTATTGGTAACTTTTAACCACTTTACGAAATGGGAGGTGTGTGTGGGGGGGAGATCCATGAGCCAGACAGTTACAGGCCAGATGGTTGGAGAGAAAATAATAGGAGAAAATACTTGACTGAAAACCACCCCTAATTATTGAGCCATCACTGGATTCCGTGTGGAAATGTTTCTGTATGCCCTGCCATTCTCCCTCTTCGAAAGACCACATTAAATAGAGTCTGCAGATGGCCTGCCACCGCTGTGACCTTTGCTGTCACTGCTGCACGTGCTCTTCTCCTGGAGAGCATAAACTTATCACCCAAGAGCCAGTTTGTAGCCAGAGTTATTTTGATAGGATACATTCCTTGACACCAAAAGGCTGTACATTGCATCGAAACAGGAGCCATCAGATATATTCACCCTGGGACCCCAGCATAGGGCTTGGCACAGTGGCGATGCGTGGCAGATTTGTTGACTTGAAATGAAAAGGTTGCTTTATAGCCATGAAACGGCAAAATGCAGGAAGGGCCTTACCAGAAAGTTTCTGTAAATGATAAGGAGGAGGATTTTTGGACTCACAGGGTATCGACCGCAATGCAGCCGAGAATGTGGAGTATGTTGAAAAGGCTATCGTCCCCCACCTCCTTTTGAAAAATTCTGACTCCCAGACCGAGGAAGGATCACATTACTCTCAGGCTGCTGACCACCTGTTAACATTTTGTTACTGCTGCTGCTTTGCTTTTGATTTTGACAGCTGTCTGTCCAGAAGTCGGTCCTGGATAGTTTGGAAAAGGAAATTGGATCAATTTTGAAACTCTTCTTTTGCAGGCTAAACTAGTCTCTAACTTAATACTTAGGAAATAAGTTAAAAGACATTTTCACATAAGCAGTAATTAAATCGAGAAGACTTAGTTTGGGTGACACCCTTAAAATCTTTCAGCACATACTTCTTTAATGGAAGTATATATTTCGGTTTTTGGGTGATACCCTTAAAATCTTTCAGCACATACTTTCTTCTTTAATGGAAGTATATATTTAAGTTTTTGTTCCCTACTAACATGTCCACTGATGAATGCAGAGACAGAGGCACCTTAATCAAGATGACGTTTACTGAACAGTCCTCTAAAAAGCTTTCTGAGGTCTGAAGCAGTGTTGTAACACCAAGATTTTAAGGGACGGCTAGACCTCAGTCCTCAGATAGCTATTTTAAAACAAGTTATTTTTGTAGTTATTTCTTTGCCCCAGTAAGGACCCCCTTCTCAGTTTAGCAGTATGTCAGAAATACTTTAAAGACAAGCACATGTTTGGGTTAATAAAAACCATGCTTATCTTCTTCCAGTGCTATTATGCGTTCTTCACTGTGATTTCTTCATAGGCGGCTTTGAATAAAGAAAAAACTGCAGTGTTTGGCAGAGTCTGATAATTTTAAACATTTCTTTATCATTATAGAAGGCACAAAATGTTGAATTTAAACATTTCTTAAAGGAGGATTAAATGGCTCTTGTCAGCCTGAAGTTTTGAGACTCTCAACAGAGCCCCTCCTTGTATTTCTAGCCTCAAGTTCCCTTGCCTCCTTCTTTTTGCATTGTTCACCTTATCCCTTCTACCTGGATGTCAGACACAAGGCTAGCATATATAAATAAAAGCATCTCGAGGACTGGAATAAGGGTATCCAGCTGAAGGGGGGGAATTTAGGAACCCTGTTCAGAGCTTTACAATGATGATCATAATTCATTTGTTAACAGAAGGAATAGTATGGCATTGCAGCATGTTTGAGAGGCTGTATTGAGTCATCCAAGGAAGGTTATACATTTGCCAGAGGCAGATTTCATAATCCAGGCCAGTGTGCCTATGACAGTTCAGATACTCTGTTCAGAATCTTAGGCAACACGGATTGGCAGGCAACAATATCTGAAGTTTTCCAGGATTTCTAATTCTCACATACCTTTCGGTAAATGTAGAATACAGTGTTGTATACAATTAGGACAGGCTCAGATGGAATGAAACCAGGATGGGAATATAAACTAGTTGCAGACCACGTGTAGTTTTACGTACATTTATAGAACTCTCTGATGTTAGAGGCACTTATGAAGTCAGCTCAGGTGCAGCTAAATACTAGAAGTTAGAACATGTCAAATATAATAGAGGAATAGATAGTTTGCATGTGATATAGACAAAAGGGTATCCAAATGAGGGGACAGGAGGAGTGGCCTTCAGGACAGAGGGAACAGCAAGACCAGAGACGTGGGGGCGTGAATGTACTTGGTTTTTCCAGAAGGAGGAATTGTCCCTTTCGTGGGACATAGTGGCTGGAGGGAATGACAGGAGATGTGGCTGGAAATCTGGGGCCAGATGTGGAGAACCCTGGGTTCATGCTGACCGTGTGCTTCCTTGGCAAACAATGGGGATCCCTTGAAGGATTCTGAGCGGAGAAATGGCAAGTTTGTATCAGAAGCAAGCATCTTGGAAGATGGATTCACAGAGTCTGGAAGAGAGATCAGCTTAGAGGATATTGTAAATTCTCTGACAGTTGAGAGCTACAAGTAGGATAGAGGAGGGAAAAATGGGAAAAATGGAACTGGATTTAAAGAGTTTTCAGAGACAGAAGGAAGATGAAGAGTCAAAAGTGAGTCTGTGGTAAAAATAACAAATCAGTCTCTGGTTTCCACTGGGAGAAAAAGTGGGTTTGGGAAGAAAGTTTGGCTTTGAAGAAGGTGAAATTGGGATACTGAAGACCATCCAGTGGAGAAGCCTGTTAGCACTTGGATATTTGAATATGATCCTTAGGAGAGAAGTTGGGATTAAAACTAGAGATTTGGGGCTTCCCTGGTGGCGCAGTGGTTGAGAGTCCGCCTGCTGATGCAGGGGACGCGGGTTTGTGCCCCGGTCCGGGAAGATCCCACATGCCCGGCTGGGCCCGTGAGCCATGGCCGCTGAGCCTGCGCGTCCGGAGCCTGTGCTCCACAACGGGAGAGGCCACAACAGTGAGAGGCCCGCGTACCGCAAACAAACAAACAAAAAAAAAAAACCAGAGATTTGAGGGTCATTTGAATAAAGGTGAGGCTCGTAAGATAATAATTACAGGTCAAGATAAAGTTTTTCTGATTAAGATCATTTCTTTTAAATAGTGTAATGCAGAAACATGTATATAATTATTTTACATTTTGTAACTTGAATGTTACTGAACTTGTCATAGTTAGACTTGTTTTGTTTGGGTTAAGACTTTTTGTTTCAGAGAAACTTAATCCTTAGACTTATTTTGCCTTACTACTCATGATAAAAAAGAGTCTGTAACTGTAAGCATTTTTAAGGTAGCCTTCTTCCTTGCTCTCTTTTCCTTACTTAAATGGGATTATGAAGTTGCTAAGCTGTTGGGTCTGATACCAAGTTAGTCCCTCAGCATAACCTCACTCTCACATTGCTTTGCAGGCATATCTTTTTCTTGCATATCAAGGAGGCCCTCCTGGCAGGCCACCTCCAGTGTTCACCAGAGCAAGCAGTGGAACTCAGTGCCCTCCTGGCCCAGACCAAGTTTGGCGACTATAACCAGAACACAGCCAAGTACAGCTATGAAGAGCTGTGTGCCAAGGAGCTCTCCAGTGCCACCTTGAACAGGTGAGGCTGCAGTTCAGGCTCATGTTTATTGTCATAGATCTAGCGAATTCATAAGAATTTCCAGAAGAAAATCAAACTATGATAGATACAGGTAATTTGTGAGGTTGAGACTAGACCATTGCTCAATATAACCAACTATTTTCAAGAGATTCTTAGCCTTTTCTTTGAGAAACTTACAAACACAAAACATAATCCACACAAATAAATGCCCTTATACAAAATACTATATAACAGGAATTGTAAAATCTCTGACCTTTTAAGAATGCGTATCTCTTAAAAAGTCTGTCATGTTTATCGGCATTTTCTTCATCCCAGCAAGGATTAAACCAAGAGACCTAACAAAGATGTCTTAATTATCTATTCCTGGGTAACAGGGTTGCCCCCCCTAAACTTAGTGGCTTAAAACAACAAAATCATCTCACAGTTCTCTGGGTTAGGAATCTGGCCGTGGCCCGGTTGGGTTCTCTGGCTCCAGATCTTTGAGGAGGCTGCAGTCAAGCTGCTGGGGGGGTTCAGTCTCATCTGAAGGCTCACACGAGGGAGGGATCTGCTTCCAGTTTGGCCCAGGTGACTTGTTGGCTGGCCTGTGCCTTCACCACGGCGGCCTCTTCGGGGGGGGGCTGTTTGATAACGTGGGGACTGGCTTCCCCAAGGACGAGCAGTTGAGTCAGAGCAAGAGCAAACACCCAATACGGATTCAAAGTCTCTTTATAACTTAATCTCAGAAGTGAGTGACAGCACATCACTTTGGCCGTATTCTGTACATTAGAAGCAAGTCATTACTCCAGCGTACACTCAAGTGAAGGAAGTTACACGAGGGCATGGATACCAGGAGGTGGGGACCTTTAAGGATGGTATTGGAGGCTGTCCGCCCCAATAGATAAAATAGATCCTGCATTTTTCAGTTGCAAATGACCTAATCAATCCCATATAATGCTATATTATAATGAAACTTAGAAAGCAAATCTAGACAAATGGCATGAGACATTGCTACGTATAAATTTCTTATGTATATTTTTAGAGATTTTCCATAGTTCTTTTAATTCATCCCCGTCTGGCATCCCCAATAGTTTTTTCTCCTAATGATTTAATAGTTGAGATCTTGAACAGTGTCTTAAAAGTATTTTACAATAAGTTTGCTAAATAAATGAAATATCAATAGTATATAGCTTTGAGTTTTTGTGATTCGTAAATGACAGTGTCAGTATAATTCACTAGTAAAAATGATACCGATTTATCTCTGAAGACTACATCAGTTAATCTCTCTGTATGCCTCTCTGCCCTTTTGGTGTCTTGCAGCATTGTGGCAAAGCATAAGGAGTTGGAGGGGACCAGCCAGGCTTCGGCTGAATACCAGGTTTTGCAGATTGTGTCCGCAATGGAAAACTACGGCACAGAATGGCATTCTGTGAGGGACAGCGAAGGGCAGAAACTCCTCATTGGGGTTGGACCTGAAGGAATCTCAATTTGTAAAGATGACTTCAGCCCAATTAATAGGTAACCCAAGTCTTAAATTTTTGTTTAGACCTACATGTGTATGTACTTTTGTAGCTCTGATGGTGAAAATAGGAAATGGAGAGGGATTTACTAGACAGTCATCCTTTAGGAATAATGTGTTTCATTTTGGGTAGGTACATTCATTTTATTCAGGCCTTGATAACCATTCCAATATTTTTTTTTAAATATAGGCTCAAGTGTACTGATGTGACAGAGTTAATATTTTTTACATGTCATCCACGGCTATAAAAATCTCATTTCACACACTCACATCACACACACACACTCACACACACACTCACACTCACTCCAAAACTTGCACCAGTACTCCTCTCCAACTCTTTTCAAAGAGGCTTCATACCTAGGGAGCAGAGTGCTTATCTGATGGTCCCAGGCAGAGTGTCTGGCTTTATGGCTGGGCCCTGAGCACATGGGAACCCTGCAGAAGCACACACACGGTGACGCATCTCCCCGGGCTTGCTCACTTTTCTCTTCCCACATTTCAGGATCGCTTACCCTGTCGTGCAGATGGCTACCCAGTCAGGGAAGAACGTGTACCTCACCATCACCAAGGAGTCTGGGAACAGCATCGTGCTCTTGTTCAAGATGATCAGCACCCGGGCAGCCAGCGGGCTCTACCGAGCCATCACCGAGACGCATGCTTTTTACAGGCACGTACCCCTGTGCACCCCGTAACCCCAGCGTCTGCCACAATACTGAGATTTCCAGGTGACAGCAAGGCTCCTATGGTTCCTGGTATCACTGTGTCCGTGAACCTTGTATAGAGCTTAAGAAATCGGTTGTTTTCGAACCCTTCATTTCTACCATAGCAGTGGGGTCCTTCTCAACATCATCCTGCTTTTCCCTCAGGGTGTGTGTGTGTGTGTGTGTGTGTGTGTGTGTGTGTGTGTGTGTGTG